>NW_027714533.1:0-5672 GCF_054177405.1 Leptonychotes weddellii | reverse complement strand
TTTTTTTTCTTAACATATATTGCATTATTTGTTTCAGAGGTACAGATCTGAGATTCAACAGTCTTGCACAATTCACAGCGCTTACCAGAGCACATACCCTCCCCAGTGTCTATCACCCAGTCACCCCATCCCTCCCACCTCACCCCCCACTCCAGCAACCCTCAGTTTGTTTCCTGCGATTAAGAATTCCTCATATCAGTGAGGTCATATGATACATGTCTTTCTCTTTTTACTGTCAAGGTAATCTTTGAAAATTCAAATCTGATTATGTTATCACGCTGCTCAAGAGCCTTCTAAGATACTTTTGATCGAGTAGGATAAAATACAAGCTCCTCAACACGGCACAGAAGGTTCTCCAAATATAACCTCAGTCTATCTTTCCAGGCTCATCCCCCACCGCCCTGCCTCCTTCTCTTCTCGTTGTCCTGTTTATACATCCTTGTTATTGTGGGAACTAGGATACACTCCATTTAATTAATCTTTTGTTTGTATAAGAATTATGTCTTCATTTAACAAGTACTTACTCTGTTTTTAAATTGATCTAGTAATACACTCACACACACACAAGTGCATTTAAAAACTGGTGAAATCTTAATCATATTGTTTCAGTGTTAATTTCCTGGTTTTGACAATGACTATATATAGTTGAGTAAGTTGTAACCAGTGAGGGAATCTGGATGAAGAGTATGCAGGCCTTCTCTGTACTATTTTTAGCAACTTTTCATGAATCTATAATTCCCACAACTTAAAAAGGTTTTTTTTAAAAATGCACGTAGCATTGTGTTTTCTGTCCAGGAAGCAGAATGAGAAAAATAGTAAGACATGCAAGTACTATACCTTTAAATTATTATATTGTTGTATTATATGACTCCCCTTGCTTGCTGTTTGAGCCTGGGCTGTGGGGTATATGTTGGATTTCATCTTGGAAAGAAAAGCAAAATCCTTACTGGCACTAGAGCAAAGACTGGGCTTTTGAACCAGACAGACCCACACTGGATTCCAGTTCTGCTGTTTATAAACTAAATGAACTTGGGCAAGTCAGTTAACCCTGAGCCTCACTTTCACTGCAATTATAAAAAATTCTGATCATATGACCTACTTCCTAGGGGGTTTGGGGATATTTAAACAAGATAATGTATATAAACAAGGTAATATACTTAAACAGGACAAATGTAAAGTACTTAGCTTATAAATAAACACGCTTGACTCCCTTCTTTAAGGCCACATCAGCAAATCCTGTTGGCTCTTTTTTTTTTTTTTCCTGTTGGCACTATCTTTGAAATGTATCCAGAATCCTACTGCTTCTCACCTCTACCTGCTTAGTTCAAGCTCCTATTCTCTCCCCACTGAGTCACTCCAACAGCCTCTTAACTGGTTTCCTTGCTTGCTCCCCAATACGTACCTTACATTTAATCTGAACACAGCAGCCTGAGATATCTTGTCAATGTGTAAATGGAATCATGTTATTCCCCTGATCAAAATCCTCCAGTGGGTTCTCCTCTTACTCAAAGTAGAAGGCAAAGCTTTTGAATTGGCCTCCCATTGTCCCTGTCCTTCCCCACTTGCACCCAGCCACATACCTCTTCGATCCTATCTTCTCTCCTCCCCCTTACACTCAGCCCTGGGATGCTCCTAGTCCAGAATCTTTGTGCTGGCATTTCCTTTGCCTGGATTGTTCCTCTCCTAGATGCTTTAGTCCCACTTTTAAGTCAATGCTCAGAAGTCATTCTCATGAGGCCATCTTAATCACCCTACTTAAACCTGCAATCCCCATCTCTTCTTCCTCTATTGTTCCCCACACCACTTACCATTTTTAACATGCTATGTAACTTATGTATTGTCTGCCTCCCCCCACAGGGATGCAAGTTCCATGAGAACAAGTTTGTTTGCCACTATGTTCCAGTGTGTAGAATGGTGCCTGGTACATAGCTGGCCCTCAATAAAATCTTCCAAGTGAATGAATGAATGAATGAATTCCAGAAGAGTGAACATCATGAGTACAGCTACAGAAGTGTGGAAGAACATGGTCCATTCAGGAAACTGAGAGTGGATGAGTGTGACCAGAGTGGAATGTGTGTGTATGAGGGACCAAGTCTTTCTCCTTCCCTTTTCAGAAGACATCTTGAAGGGTCCTCAATACCCCATGCCTCTATTTCCTTACCTCCCACACTCTTCATCCTCCACCCTCTAGTTCTCTCTCTCTTTTTTAAAGGTTTTATTTATTTATTTGAGAGAGTGAGAGTGAGAGAGAACACAAGGTGGGGGGGCGGTGCAGGGGAGGGAGAAGCAGACTCCTCCCTGAGCAGGGAACCCGATGCAGGGCTAGATTCCAGGACCCTGGGATCATGACCTGAGCCAAAGGCAGGTGCTTCACCAACTGAGACACCTAGGCATCCCTCCTAGTTCTCTTCTGCCTCCATCACTCCACCACCAATAACTTCCAGATCAATGAAACCGGTTGTCATCTTGTTTAACCCCTGGGCCTGATTTGCACTGATGACTGGCCCATCCTTCTTGAAGCACTATTTTCCTTTGATTCTCATTTCACAACACTTAGTTTTCCTCTCACCTCTCTGGATGCCTCCTCTCAATCCCTTTAGCAGGCTAATACTGTCCTATTAACCCATTCAAAACGCTCCCTTCTAGACTCCCTCTTTGCCAACTCTACCCTCTTCCTAATCTTTCTTACCCATTCCATGGCCTCAGGGGCCACCTAGAGTGAGGCGACTCACGGATGTGTAGTTTTATCTCATACTGTCCCTTGGAGCTCCAGATTGACTTGCCCCTTATGTCCCAAAGGAACTTAAACTCAACATGCTCTAAACCATGCATGTGGTCTTCCCTCACCCAGCAAACCTACTCCCTAGATTCCTCAGACCTAGCCATTTTGTCTCTTGAGTCCAGAATGCTGTTACCTTTCCCCTTTGCCCATCGAAGCCCTTCCCAATTTGTAGAAAACAGCTCAAATGCCACTTCCATGGGGACAACTTTCCTGAGTTTCTGATTGGGTAAAATCTCCTGTTACATCATATACTTTTTCTCCATGGCATTTACCATAATTATTTTATATTTATTTGTGCAATTATTTGACAAAGATCTGAACCTCACCCCACTGCCCCAGCAAACTAAAGGCTGGGGTTATGTTATTTGTATTTGTGTCCCCAGACCTAGCATACTGCCTGGCAGATGATAGGTGCCCAATAAATATCCACTGTTTCCATTCTAGTAATAAAAATAATTGTAACTACAAATCACTGAGTACCAGGGATTGAACTATGCTTGACATTCATGTCCCATTTAATCTTTAAGATACACTTTGAGTCCACATCATTGTGTTTATGTACATATATGTGTATCTATACACACATATTTACATATATTAATATTGTATTATGTGTATTGCATAATATGTTTAAACAATATCATGTATATTTAATATGTATACATGTTGTATATATATATGTTATACATGTATATCTAATATATATAGCATGTATTTCAACAGGAATATATATATTATTATACTCTGTATATGTATCTTGTTTTTAAAATAAGGAAATTGAGACATAGCCAAATTAAGTAACTATCTCAGTTGCTTGGGACTTGGACTTGGGACTTGGACCCCAACTTCAGTGTCTTTTCTCCATCTATAGCCCATATAGAGAAGGCATATTGAAGATGTACAAATACATTTTTCAAGTATTATCAGCTTAATAATTTACACATTTAAATTAGGCTATTTTGCATAAGACATGACATGAATACATATGTAGTTGGATCATATAAGTAGTGTGGAGAGAACTTTAGGTGATTTTTAAAAATGTGGCCCATTCTTTCTATGCAATTGGTCCAGGACCACATGGTTGCTACTGCCTATTTGTGAATGATATTTCACTGTGGAAAAGGAGATTCAAACTCACCGACTTCATTGCAATGGTACATGTCCAGCCTCCTGACCCCCTCTAACCGGGTGTCCTCACTTAGGGAAGAGTCAACATCACCAAAGATGTTTCCATGCAGCCAGGATTTAGAGGCACCGAGGTTGAAGAGATTAGGAAAGGAACGGCGGATTCTCTTTTTCTTTCTAAATATTCTGGAGAGAAATGAAAGTAGCATGATGCATAATGAATAGCAGCCACCTTTGGTTCAAAACCAAGAATTTAGTGGAAGTGATTTGATGCATAGAACACATCTCTGTAATTCAGATCCGCAAAGCTCATTTCATTTGTTCCCTCTGTTAATCCCACAGAAGTTCCTTAAATTTCTGTGTGTTCCAGGTGCCTGGATCAATATCAAAGATACTGAGATACAAAATAAAACCTTCAGTACAAAAAGTTCACAAACCAGTACAGGAAAGAGACAAGAACTATGCAGATGAAGTTAATGACTTCACAGAGCTTATCCCACACCAGATGTCTTTCCTTGTGGTTTACATAAAGTAACACATTATCCTTGGAACAGCCCCGTGACGGAAGTACTATTGTGACCCCATTTTTCAGATCAGGAGACTGAGGCACAAAAGGTTAAGTAACTTGGCTGAGGTCATACATCCAGTAAGTGTCATAACTGGGATGCAAACCCAGGCAGGCTGGCTCCATAGTCTCTGCTCTGCATTACCATGCTATGTAGGGGATGTGTGCTCTGACGGAATTAACTGGAGGCTGATCTGAGAGCACCAGGAAGGGCATTGCTGATCAGGAGTCAAGAAAGGTTTCTGAGGATAGGTGACCACTGAGCTGCATAGGATGATCTGTCCTATTCATTGAAGAACAAGTCAGTCTTATATTGGGCCATGCTAGGAAATGAGGCTGGAAGAGGTAAAATTAAGGCAGGGAATAAAGAATCTTGACTGGTTCTCCATTATTGTAACATTATGTGAAGAGTTGGAATTTGATGTTAGAGCAAAGGGAAACCACTGGGTATGTCAAGGGAGGGGCATGGTGATGACATAATTTGATTTGCATTTCTGAAAGATTTTGACTACTCACCCATCCACACTCCCAGCAACCCATCCTCCACATTGTAATCAGTATTAATGTGCTAAGGATAAATCTGGTCATTTGTCATTTGTCAATGGCTCCTCTCTACCTTCGGAACAAAAATCAATGCCCTCAGCTGGACTTGAAGCTTCTCTGTTCAGTCTGTATCTGCTCAGTCTTTTCTCCCGTCCCTTCCACCCTGAGTTGTATCTCTGCCAAACCACCTGCCATTTCCCAAATGGCACAGGGTCTCCCAGTGCCCCATGCCCATTCCCTCTCTGGAAGTCTCCTTTGCTACTTCCATTTTAGCTAACATCCTACATCTGTGAAGACTCAAATCAATCTTCATTATCTCTAGGAATCTTGTTTTAACCTGTTTCCCCAAATGAAATAGGCTTCCTTACCTTTTCCCCACTGCATTCTGTTCAGACCTCTACCCACACACCAATTTGCTTCATCATGTTTGTTTGTTTTCATGTTAGCTGTCCTTGCCCCATGTTAGTCTTTGTGCTTCCACAGTCTGGAGCAGTAATGGGCTCTTAGAAATCACTGCTAATTGCACTACTGGGTATATACCCCAAAGATACAAAAGTAGGGATCCGAAGGGGTACGTGCACCCCGATGTTTATAGCAGCAATGTCCACAATAGCCAAACTGTGGAAAGAGCCAAGATGTCCATCGACAGATGACTGG
>NW_027714532.1:0-327 GCF_054177405.1 Leptonychotes weddellii | reverse complement strand
TTGCCTTCATGTGTCATATAACAGAATTTGAAAATCAGAAAGTCTGAGTTTGAATCCAACTCTGCTGTTTTTTTAAGTGTGCCCTTGGAAAAGTTGGCCTCTGCGTGTTTGTTTTTTCTTTATGTGCAGGCAGAGGTTTGTTAGAATAAAACCTAGGTTAACTGGAATTCAAGTTCCTAGTGCTGGATCCAATTTATCAGTTCTGCTTGGGGTGAACAATAATGGCAGAAGCAGCAGGATATGGCACTGAACTTTATTACAGGTAAGAAGTATGAAAACTATCTTCTATTGCAGAGAAGGGCAGACAACAGAAAGGGTCAAAATCAA
>NW_027714531.1:0-327 GCF_054177405.1 Leptonychotes weddellii | reverse complement strand
TCTCTCTCTCTCTCATTCTCGCTCTCTCAAATAAATAAATTTATTAAATAAATAAAAATTAAAAAAATATTGAGATATACCATAAAATTCATTCTTTTAAAGGACACAATTGAGTGGTTTTTAGTATGTTTACAAGAATGTGTATTCATCCCCACTATTTAATTCCAAAACATTTTCATCACCCCAAAAAGGGACCCCATGCCCCTTAACAGTTACACCCCATTCTTCCCTCTCCCCAGCCACTGGCAACCACTCTTCTACTTTTCTCTATGGATTTGCCTTTTCTGGATATTTCATATAAATGAAATCATGCAGTATGTGGTTTTT
>NW_027714530.1:0-327 GCF_054177405.1 Leptonychotes weddellii | reverse complement strand
ACCATTTTTTGAAACTTTCAACTAAAGTTTGACATGAGGCAAGATGTCTTGTAGTTCAGTGTTGCCTATGTGAACTGCAATTTCAAGGAAATTTTAAGGAAAATACACATCGGTAGCAATACATTAACATAGTTCAAACAAGATTTCTTCAGAGGTGGTTGGTTATGGTGGGAGTGAGGGGTATTGGAATCTTCCAGCAAAATCTTAAAGCCAAGATATAATCAAATGTCTTATGCCTGTTTCAGTGACATTCAAATGACATACCCTATGCAGAGGAGTGTGTTTTTCTCAATTAAAGCTCAGCAGTAAAAATCTTTTTATGCTGCA
>NW_027714529.1:0-327 GCF_054177405.1 Leptonychotes weddellii | reverse complement strand
CACGGGGGTTCCGGCATCTCATCGAGACCCTGCTCTCCGTTCTCCGGGGAACACACCCAGACGTGGAATGGCTGGGCCGTGGGCTCATTCTGTGCTTAGTGTTTTGAGGACCCTCCACGGTGTTTTCCACGGCGGCTGCGCCCCACGTCCTCGCCGAGGCTTGTCGGTCTCCGCTCCTTTGAGAGCAGCCGTCCTGCGGGCTGTGGGGTGGGGTCTGCCCGTGGCTTTGACCCGCATTTCCCTGATGCTTGGTGACGCTCAGCACCTTTCCCCGTGCGGGTCGGCCACTGTGTATCTTCTTCAGAGAAATGTCTGCCCACCTTGGTT
>NW_027714528.1:0-327 GCF_054177405.1 Leptonychotes weddellii | reverse complement strand
GGAAGCTGGAAGACAGTAGCACCAGGCCTTAAATGCTGAGGGAAAATTGTGTCTAGCTTACAATTTAGTTCTCGTCCAAATTAGTGATAAAGTGTGTGCATAAAATAAAAACTTGTTTTGAGACCCGTCGTGTTTGAAACTTCCTGTTCACACAGCCTTTCTTGGGAAGCTGTCAGAAGGTGTGAGCCCCTAAACTAGGCAGTAAGTCAACATAGAGGAAGGATGGAGTCGGAACAGGAGGAGGGGGGAAGGCAGGAATGGCAGCTGTGCGCAGGTCTAGAGAATAATCAGTGTAGATGAAGTAGGAAAATGACAGGCCTGACGGAG
>NW_027714527.1:0-327 GCF_054177405.1 Leptonychotes weddellii | reverse complement strand
TGCACATTATCACTCACCATCCTGAAACCCCACCAGGACAGGGTGCTCTCAGCAGGATGACCATTTCAAGACCCATCTTCCAGCAGGACAGAGTGAGGTGCCTGGTCAGGGCAGGAGAGGGTAGGACACCTGACACATTCCCATATGAGTTTACCCACTGAAAGGGGTCATTTGAGACCCTCCCAATCTCCTTCTTTCATCCAGTCCAGGCAGGGCTGGCTCTGGACAAAAAGCTCTGATCACCTTCCATCTTAGTATGCTGCATGACTGATGGTGTTGGTGGTGGTGATGATGTTCATGATAATGGTGGTGGTGATGTTGATGACG
>NW_027714526.1:0-327 GCF_054177405.1 Leptonychotes weddellii | reverse complement strand
ATGGAATCTGTTAAGTCATCTTAGCACCTATCCTTTGTTTGAGAGTCATTAATGTTGTTGTTTTTAAATATAAGGAAGTCAGACCATGGTTGATGTGTTGATTCTTTATCGGGGACCTAATCTTGGTGATCTTTAGGTACTTGAGTTATGATTTTTAGGTACTTGAGTTATGATCTTTAATAATATTTAATGTTGGGCTTATATTCCTAAGGGGGATTTTTTTGTGCCAATCATTTATGCAATCTTTCATTCATCCAGCAAATATCTTTGAGTGCCACTTTGTGGACACAGTGGCTGTGCTAGGGGCCAGATGTCACATGATGAACA
>NW_027714525.1:0-327 GCF_054177405.1 Leptonychotes weddellii | reverse complement strand
AAAGAAAAAGAAGGGAGAGAATGTGATCAGGAGGCAGGGGAGTAGAAGAAAACCATACACTAGAGATTTAGGGTATATTTTGATCTGTTAGAAGAAACTATCTCAAAATTTTAAAGAGAGAACAACATATATATATATATATGCCAAAAATACGGGTAACTACTATGAAGGGATAGAATATGACTCTAAAAATGAAAAATAAAATTGTTTTTTTAAAAAAGGGATTGATAAGATGTTGGTTGAAAAAGGGAAAAAGAAAAACCAAAAAAAAAAAAATTAACTTTGAAAGACTAAAGAATCATGGCAAAAAAGCCATGGATTCTATGT
>NW_027714524.1:0-327 GCF_054177405.1 Leptonychotes weddellii | reverse complement strand
AGAAATCAAGACATTCCCACATTTAAAGAGGAAAAAACAGAGACTTCACAGCTAGCAGGCCTTCCTTAAATACCAAAGATCTTCAGGCAGAAAGCTAGGGATACCAGACAGTAATTCAAATCCATATGAGAGATCAGAGTTCTGGTAAAGGTGGTAATGTAGGTAATGATAAGAAACAATATAATTACGTATTTTTTTTCTTTTTGTTGACCTAAAAAGCAGTTGTATAAAAGGTAGGACTCCATATATGACTTTACCCACATGAAGCCAGAAGGACCCCAGCATCAATTCTGGATTTGAGCCATTCACTCTGGTTCTGTCTGCCTT
>NW_027714523.1:0-327 GCF_054177405.1 Leptonychotes weddellii | reverse complement strand
CCTCAAAATCTGTCAGACTTCGGAGTGACAAAAAGGGAAAAACTATGTAAACATATGTGGTAAATTCCCAACTGCACTTCAACAGTAACAAAAGAAAACTTTCGTTTTACAAAATAATTTGTTGAATTCTTTTTTTTTTTTTTAAAGATTTTATTTATTTATTTGAGAGAGAGAGAATGAGAGACAGAGAGCATGAGAGGGAGGAGGGTCAGAGGGAGAAGCAGACTCCCTGCCGAGCAGGGAGCCCGATGCGGGACTCGATCCAGGGACTCCAGGATCATGACCTGAGCCGAAGGCAGTCGCTTAACCAACTGAGCCACCCAGGTG
>NW_027714522.1:0-5673 GCF_054177405.1 Leptonychotes weddellii | reverse complement strand
GTTTGTAGGTGTTCCGAATGGTTTGATCCCTATCCAGCTGAATTCCTGAGAGGAGACGAAATCCAGGTCTCCTACTCCTCCGCCATTTTGCTCCCAATCGGAGGGACATTACTCTTAAACTAAAGAATATATAGTCTCGGGAAGAGTTAGTAAAGAATACGATAACTATAGTATTTGGAATGGATAAGAACTGAGTCTTTTGTCTGTGGGAGTCACAAAAGCCTTTATTTTTTAAATTTTTTTTAGACTATTTATTTGAAAGAGAGAGAGAGAACATGAGTGAGGGGGGAGGGGCAGAGGCAGAGGGAGAAGGAGGCTCCCCACTGAGCAAGGAGCCCGATATGGGACTTGATCCCAGGACCCCGAGATCATGACCTGAGCCGAAGGCAGATGCTAAACCAACTGAGCCACCCAGGTGCCCTACAAAAGCCTTTATAGTTAAGCTAATCTCTGAGCTAAGAATTAAAGTATGTGCAAGAGTAAGCCAGGTAGTGAAGAAGTAGTACCCCATTTCTAATGAGAAAGAACATTTGCAAAGTTATAGTTGCGCAACTCGGCTGGCTTGGTCTATTCAGGGAAACATAAAACATTCAGCTGCACTAGAGTCTAAAGGGCTGAAGGGAGTGTGGAAGATTTGGCTATATTTTTAGACACAGATCTGTTCATGAAGGACTTTGCATGCCATGTGAAGAATGTCAGATGCATTCCGGCTGATGGCAACATCTAAGATCGAGTAAAACAGATGAAGTAAGAGGCTAGTGGACCAATGAGAAAGGCAGTGCATTTTTTTCTAGGGAATGAATGTTGAGGGTCTGCCCTGAAGTAGAAGCAACAAGGAAGGGAAGGAGCAGCTGAATCAGATAAACATGTGTATTGAAAACTGTGATGTGTCCTTCGTATCTCCCTTCAGGCAAGAAGGACAGTTTCCCTATCTGCTTGGAATGCTGCTGACAAACAGCCCCCTTTGTGAATTGCCTTGGCTAAAGAGACACCTCCCTGCCCCCCCACCCTCTAGGGCATGCCCTTTCTCAGGGTGACCCATGCACACTGGCATGATTGCAAGGAAAGTGGGTATAAGACCTAGTCTCCTCACCTCAACTTCAGGTGGTTCTAAGGGCCATTGTGGGTTCAGGGCTCCCTGTGGCTCAGCTAGTGCTTTTGTTAAGGCTGTAGGACATCCCAACTTCTTCCTCAGCCTATCCTTCTTTCTTTCCCTTCTACCCACGTTTGCTGAAAATGATACTTTCTAGTAACCCACTGAACGCTAATCTCCCCTGCAAAATCGGCTACCTAGAAAACCAAACCTATGACAATATGGAATATGGAAGTAATAAATTTGTTTTTCTTCTTTTATTTAAATTCAATTAGCCAACATATAGTATATCGTTAGTTTCAGATGGAGAGTTCAATAATTCATCGGTTGCATACAACACCAAGTGCTCATCACATCACGTGCCCTCTTTAATGCCCATCACCCAGTTACCCCATCCCCCCCCCCACCTCCCCTCCAGCAACCCTCAGTTTGTTTCCTAGAGTTCAGAGTCTCTCATGGTTTGTCTCCCTCTCTGATTATTTCCCATTCAGTTTTCCCTCCTTTCCCCTATGACCCTCTGTGATGTTTCTTATATTCCACATATGAATGAAACCATGTGATAATTGTCTTTCTCTGATTGACTTATTCTGCTCAGCATAATACCCTCTAGTTCCATCCACGTCAATGTAAATGGTAAGTATTCATCCTTTCTGATGGTTGAGTAATATTCCATTGTATATATGAACCACATCTTCTTTATCCATTCATATGTCGATGGACAGCTTGGCTCTTTCCATATTTTGGCCCTTGTGGACATTGCTGTTATGAACATTGGGGTGCAAGTGCCCCTTCAGATCACTACCTTTGTATCTTAGAAGTAATAGATTTGCAAACGGACTTAGCATGAGGGCTTATGGAAAGAAGAATCTAAAATGATAGTTTCAATCACTAAGAAGAAATACAGTGTATGGGCCAGAATGGGTGCATGCAGGGTTAGGGGGATGATAAACTCAGCAATAAATCACTTGAGTTTGAAGTGTGGAGCATCCAGCTGGAAGTGTCCAGAAGACAGGTGAGTCTACCACTTTGGAACTTATGAAAGAAATTGTGATCGTGGATAGGAAGGTTAAGGAAGAATATTTATACTAAGGAAAAAAGAAGGCAGAAGGAAAGTCCTAGAAAAATCTACTAGAAATGTCCAGCAAATAATTAAAGAGAACAGTTAATAGCTTCTGAGAGAAGAATGATTATTACAGATGAGACTTTGGTGAAGTGTGCATAAAAAGTAGGGGGGAAAAGTCTAGAAAACTGACTTTTTAAAGGGAAAGATGAGCTAGAACTCATACAGGAGATTAAAAAAAAGTGACATTCTTTTCAGATCAGAACAGGTAGAAAATGAAATAAGTTACATTCTTTGGGTGAACTGTCACCGCGTCGTGGATTCTTTTGTTGAAATAATTAAGGTTCATGGGGTACAAAGACAAAGCATATAAGAAAAGTCTTCAGTCTGATTCCTAGGCAGGTTTTACATCAGGCTATGGCAGCCCTTGATTGAGTATTTTTGTGCCTGGAGTTCACTGGCTCCCAGGAGGGTCCTCTCTGCGGGGGAATGGGGGGCTTATTCCAATGCCTTGAGAGAAAGAGGAATCTCCAAGCTCTGAGCTTTGGCTCCATACTGGGGAGCAGGCAATGTTTTTTTGGAAGGCAGTACATCCAGATAATGACACAGTCTCTCTGCTCCTGCAGGTTAAGATTATTCTCAAAAGAGATCCGAGTGTGGGGCAGTAGATGAAAGATAACTTTTATAGATCACAGTCTCTAGTACTGGACAAACTTCACCTTCTGAGTCAGATTTAAATACTAATTAAATTTACTTAGGATGAAGTTTTAGAAAACAAGGTAGTCAGTTTGTTCCTGGTAGAAAGGCACCCCTCTACAGAGCTGAACAGTACCTGGTGCTTAGAGGAACCAGGACTGAGAAGAGGACAGCCGGATAAAGGGACTGTCAGTAGGAACAGAATGGAGTGGAGCACATTACAAAGTGGGCGGAGACAGAGGCAAAAGAACCATGAAAAACCACATTGTGTCAGAGCTACTAAGAAATGCTCTTATTGAAAACCAGGTGGTATTGCCAAATGTCAGGTTCATTCTCCTAGAAGGACACTACTGAGCTAGCCCCACTAGAACAGAGAAAGAGGGTCAGTCGGCAGGAGAGATGGGTTCAGTCCAGCCTGTGGCTTCAGTCACCACATGGCCTGGGGCACATTGACCCTATGTGGCCCTAAGCTCAGACTGAGACTCACCCAGCGTAGAACTACTCAGACCACTAAGGATCCCCATGTCCCACATGGAGGAAGCCTTCTGTGCCCGTCTGAGCAAATGTTACTGTCTTTCTGTATGGAGAGCAGGTGGCCAACAAGCACTGTGCAAATCACTGCTGGCACAGAAGTAGGGAGCTGTCTGGTTGGGGATGGCAGGCTCTAGGGACAGGGAGAAATTCGCCAGCCCCTTTCGAGAGGTCCTGTACCCACTGGAGACCTCTCCTTCATTAATATCACTGATGTAGGAATAGTAGATCTGCCGTAGCCCCAGTCCTGGGTCTTGTCGATAGCCGTACATAGAGTTATGACCCTTAGTCTGAGAACACTCCGGTAAAATGTTCTTTCCTGTCTTTATAATCCCATTCCTTGGGGTCTGGGTAATGCCAGCATCCTTGGAGCCTATGGGGAAACAAGACAGAAACTGGAGACAGAACCTAGGAAGTGTCCTCTTGCCACAGGCTCAAGGGAGAAGCTTCAGCCAGGACCTGGAAAATTTAAGGCAGGGCTTCCCCATGTTTCCCAAACTCACCTGTTCTCAAGAGGCAAAAGGTCACACAGCAGAGGAGCAAGAAGCCCATGGTAGGGAGAGGCAGGATAGAGGCGTTTCCAACTCTCAGTGTTGGGGAAACAGGACATGGAAATAGGAAATGGGAAATACTCCGTCAGTGATGTTGTCCCTCCCAGCTTACCAAGCCTCCGAGAAAGATACACCCACAGCCCTCTCCCCACAGGACGTAACCTTCACTCCCTCTTTACTCAGGCAGGCAGAGCCTTGGTTTACTTACTATGCGTCCTACCACAGGTGCAGAGACTCTCCAACTCCCTTATCTCCTCTTCCTGGTTCTTCTCTGCCACCCACTGGACAATAGTCTCTCTTCCTCTTCTCTTGCCTTAGCTATTACAGTTGCTCAAGGCCACAACCTCGTCCCAGCTGAATAAGCTGTGGAGTAAATTCAAAATCCTTTCAAATAAAGGGAAACCAGCCCCCATGGAAGGTTGTGACTCTGTAACATTTCTCTTTTTTCTGCATTTATTAATTTTTTTTTTCTAACTCAGGTCTAGGTAAGCCATTTCAATCTATTCACCATCAAGTTTGAGAGTTTTGTTTTGTTTTGTCTTTTCCTAGGGGACCAGCACTACTGACTTTGTTCCAAATTTCCACTGTTCTTTAATGGACACTGCTTCTCTGGGCAGTGTTTACTGGGCACAGATCTTTACTGAAAATACCGTCTAAGTTTCTCTTAATGTGGGTATGTGTTTCAATGAAATACTTAATATCTTCCCTCCTATTTTGAAGGAGGGAAGAACAAGTTCGCTAAAGAGGTAATTTTAGCATAACATAAATTGTTGCTGATTCTAAGAGGAAAAGTCTTCAATATTTCAAAGCAACAAAGGACAAATACAACACAACTGCAAAGATAGTGTGAAACACTGATGTCCTAAGTCTGTCCTCTTTGCCCTCTAGGTCTGTGGTCCTGACTCTTCCTCATCCATGAATATCCCATAGCTTCCTGCACTAATCAATCCAACCGCATATCTCATTGGGAAAGTCTTCTTTTTAATAATTTTTCTTTTGATTAGGAAAATTTCCAGCATATATAAAGTAGATGTAATAATGTAATGATCCTCGATGTCCCCACATTACCTGGCATCAATAATTACCAACTCATGGCCTCTCTTGTTCATTCCCCACTATTTCTCTCTCTCTCTGTCGTGTTATTTTGCTTTGTTTTGGCACTTTTTACAACCAGTGTACACCTTCTATATGAGTTTCCAGTGTAACTCTCCCTTCTCTCTCTTTCTGGACAGAATTGTTCATTAATCCTACAAGTAGAAACTTGGACTTTTTTTCTCCAGTAAATTGCTTATCCGGGGCTCGATTAATACAAACAGGATAATTATAAGGAAGCTTGTCATCTGAGTTTGTCCTTAATTTGCAGTTCTTAAGGTAAACATGCTGTTTTGCTGCCCCCTGCTGTAGGCAGTGACTGGAGTGGAAGAGAGATTTGGGAGGTGAAGATAAACTATTATCAGGGGTCGCATCTGTCAAGGTCCTGTGGAGTCCTACAGTAGAAGTCTCTAGATGCAAGGCGAGGACAGGAGAAGCATACATCATCCTGGGAGCAGAATCTATGCCAGGGGAGGAGTGAGCCACCATGATTCGAGGAAGGAACAGAGGAGACACATAATTGGATGGGCATAGAATTGAAAAAGACACTCCAATCTCTGGACAACCCAGAGGGTCCTTGATGGCATGGACCAATATTCTCCCTCCTCTGGAATGGCTCGTACAGCTCTCAGATCTTTTTTTTTCTTTTT
>NW_027714521.1:0-327 GCF_054177405.1 Leptonychotes weddellii | reverse complement strand
GGGGGTGGAACCCTCGCTGGGACAGTGTGGTCTCAGGACCCTCGGGGTCACAGAAAGACTGAGGGTGCCTGAGTGCAGCAGAGCTCCCAGGTATCGGAGCAGGGAAGCCAGCTGCAGAGACAGAGCCAAGGAGCAGGCTCTCAGCTCAGGGTTGCCATAAACCTTGATCCATGGCACAGTCGGGCCACTGCTCCTCCAGCAGTGACCCAACAAGTGGCATATCCAGGGAGACTCCCCTTCCTCCCCAGGAAGGAGTGGCATGGGAGTGCACCACAGGGATCTGCTGGGTTTGGAGACTCCAGACGGGGTCGTGTGCCAGAGATAGAA
>NW_027714520.1:0-327 GCF_054177405.1 Leptonychotes weddellii | reverse complement strand
AAAGAAAGAAAGAAGAAAGAAAGGGAGAGAAAAAAGGAAAGAAGGAAAGAAAGAGAAAAAGATCGTCTCCCTCTGCCTCTCCCTCCACTTGTGCACGCCCGTGTGCGCTCTCTCTCTCTCTCAAAAATAAATAAATAAGGGCGCCTGGGTGGCTCAGTTGGTTGGGCGACTGCCTTCGGCTCAGGTCATGATCCTGGAGTCCCGGGATCAAGTTCCGCATCGGGCTCCCTGCTCAGCAGGGAGTCTGCTTCTCCCTCTGACTCTCCCCCCTCTCATGTGCTCTCTCTCTCTCAGATAAATAAATTAAATCTTAAAAAAAAATAAAAA
>NW_027714519.1:0-327 GCF_054177405.1 Leptonychotes weddellii | reverse complement strand
CAAGCAAATGAGCACACCTGGTGTGGAAATGGGGCTGAGTTTCAGGCTGGGGGAGATTAGGGTGAGGGCGTTGACCTTCAAGTAGAAAAAAGCACAGTGATTTCCTCTCCCTAGTCTGAGTTCCTTTCTGTATTTTGAAATTTGCCCCAACTACACTTATCCGTTCAAGGTAAGTTTCTGTTGGACATTTCACAAAAGCAGAGTACGTGGATTCTAGCATCTGAGGGTGTTTCTTGTTTACAAATGACATGGCGAGTCCGTGCAGGACATGGAAGGGGACTGAAGATAAAGGTGAGGGTCACATAACTGGAAATCACACGGAATGGA
>NW_027714518.1:0-327 GCF_054177405.1 Leptonychotes weddellii | reverse complement strand
TATTACGTAAAGAGCGTCACAAATGAAGAATTACATTGAAGAATGTTAACATTCATTAAAAGAAATACCACACTGGGAGACAATAATATCATAAGAAATCAAAGAAAAGTAAATATGAAATAAATAACAATGTATTACTCTTGATTTTTTGCTTTAATAGTATTGGATTTTAGCTGTGCAATATAATTCCAATTGAAAACATAAGTTTATCTTTAATAAAATATTATTTATACTAGAAGTCAGAAAACTACAGCCTACAGCATTGAACCTACCCAGCCCTTATTATTTTGTCATTCATTTATATATTGTCTGTGGCTACTTTTTTAC
>NW_027714517.1:0-327 GCF_054177405.1 Leptonychotes weddellii | reverse complement strand
AGTAAACATACCAGGGCACCTGGGTGGCTCAGTCGTTACTCGTCTGCATTCAGTCCTGGGATCGAACCCTGCATCGGGCTCCCTGCTCTGAGGGAAGCCTGCTTCTCCCTCTCCCATTCTCCCTGCTAGTGTTCCCTCTCTCACTGTGTCTCTCTCTGTCAAATAAATAAATAAAATCTTAAAAAAAAAAAAAAACATGCCAATGCCTGCAATTTCAGGCACAGGCAGGCACAAGGAAATGGCACCTAAAGGAAGGGTTCAAAACCCGGGCCACAGAAATGGCACGGATCTGAACACACGGACCCAGCCAGGGAGAGGGCAAGCAAG
>NW_027714516.1:0-327 GCF_054177405.1 Leptonychotes weddellii | reverse complement strand
ATTTATTTTTAAGATTTTATTTATTTATTTGACAGAGAGAGACACAGCGAGAGAGGGAACACAAGCAGGGGGAGTGGGAGAGGGAGAAGCAGGCTTCCCACGGAGCAGGGAGCCCAATACGGGGCTCGATCCCAGGACCCTGGGATCATGACCTGAGCCGAAGGCAGACGCTTAACGATTGAGCCACCCAGGTGCCCCGTGCATCCTTTTAAATAAACTAGTAAACATAGATGGTGTAAATAAAAGCCTATTTGGAGAAGGGCTTGACTACAGACCAAGATGGCAACCTAAGAGGCTCCTGAATTTTCCTCCTTCAAAGACACATCA
>NW_027714515.1:0-327 GCF_054177405.1 Leptonychotes weddellii | reverse complement strand
GGTTGGGGGCATTGTCCGTTCCGTGGCCATGGGTGGGAGGAGGTTGGGGCATTCTCCGTTCCGTGACCGTGAGTGGGGGGAGGCTGGGGGCATTGTCCGCTCCGTAGCCGTGGGTGGGAGGAGGTTGGGGGCATTCTCCACTCCGTGGCCATGGGTGGGAGGTTGGTGGGTGGGAGGTTGGGGCGTTCTCCGCTCCGTGGCCGTGCGTGGGAGGTTGGTGGGGGGAGTTTGGGGCGTTCTCCGCTCCGTGGCCGTGGGTGGGAGGTTGGTGGGTGGGAGGTTAGGGCATTCTCCACTCCGTGGCCGTGCGTGGGAGGTTGGTGGGGG
>NW_027714514.1:0-327 GCF_054177405.1 Leptonychotes weddellii | reverse complement strand
GCTAAGAAACAAACCCAACAAAACAGAAAGTACAGCAAATTTCAGAAGGGAGCACTACAGTAAACACTCAAGTCATGCAACTCAAGAAGCTCAATGGCACAACAGAAGGAACAGAGAGGAGAGACAGTGAACCTGGAGATCAATCAATACAAATCAGCCAATCTGAACAACGGAGAGAAAAAAAGGACAAGGCAAAAACTAATGAATGTGCCAGATAATATCAACTTGTCTATGGTTCTTTTCCTTTAATTCTGGAAGGAGAGAAGATAGAAATTGGTGGAAGAAGGAGGAGAAGAAGGAGGAGGAGAATCAGAATTAGAAGAAGAA
>NW_027714513.1:0-327 GCF_054177405.1 Leptonychotes weddellii | reverse complement strand
TTTAAAAAGAACTGCCTCTGTTGCTTTGTGTTGGTCCCGTGACTGCCGACCGCCGGCCAGTTTTCTGTGGCACGCCGCGAGCCGTCTTTGTCACGCCCACCGCTGCGACTTCTCCCCCGTGGAGCAGGTGTCCGGTCCAGTGACTCGCCTCCCCGGGCTGGAAGTGGGGACGGAGTTGCCCCTGACCCTGCAGCCGGGATGGCGCCTTGCCGGGCTCTGAGACCGGATGTACCTGTGCACCTGCGGATTCTGGGTGAGTGAGCGTCGGGGTCTGCTGTCTGATCCCGAGGGTCTGCGATGTGGATGGGCCACGTCCGTACCAGCTGC
>NW_027714512.1:0-327 GCF_054177405.1 Leptonychotes weddellii | reverse complement strand
GTGTATGAACTATATTCCAAAAAGCAAGAAAACACAGTTTCTATCACAACCCTAACAGTTGTCTGAATATTACAGGAACATGGTCACTGATTTGAAATGTCAAATGGCATAACAAGAAACAAATTTCTCAAGAATATTCAACTTGGGGCCATTGGTGTTAAGTGGCCTAAGAAGATTTACATTCTTCCAGAAATACAAAATAAGATTTGTCCAGAAATGTTTGAGACACTTCTTCACATAAGTTGTAAAGGCTCAAATTCTACAGATTCCAGTATTATCAGTCTATTGAACAAATAGGGAAAGCAACCGTACTAAGAATATTTGAAT
>NW_027714511.1:0-5673 GCF_054177405.1 Leptonychotes weddellii | reverse complement strand
GAAGAAGAAGATATCAGGAGGGGAAGAATGAAGGGGGGAAATCGTAGGTGGAGACAAACCATGAGAGACGATGGACTCTGAAAAACAAACTGAGGGTTCTAGAGGGGAGGGGGTGGGAGGATGGGTTAGCCTGGTGATGGGTATTAAAGAGGGCACGTTCTGCATGGAGCACTGGGTGTTATGCACAAACAGTGAATCATGGAACACTACATTAAAAACTAATGATGTAATGTATGGTGATTAACATAACAATAAAAAATTTTTAAAAAAAGAATCTTATGGACACTCAGGTCTCAGGTTCTGACAATAATTTCTTAACTGTCCTGAAAACATGTGACACCAATGAGAAACTGAATTTAACTAAAGTTGCAACAAATCCCTGGTCCAGATGGGTAAAGTTGCACAATTATACAGTGGATTGATTCAGCTTCCCGTACTAGAAATCTAACAGGAAAAAAAGATTGTACCTTTTTTTTGGGGGGGCGGGGAGGGTAAATATTTAATTCAGTCTCTACTGTTCTTTTTTTTTTACAATATCCAGCATATAATCAAAGATTATAAGACAAAAACAAAGAATAAATTTGACCCATGGTTAAGGGAGGAAATCGTCAATAGAAGCAGGCTCCCAAATAATCAAGATTTGGAATTACCAGGAAAGAACTTTTAAATAGATATGATATATATTTAAAAGTATATGTGGGAAAATATGCATTAAAAGATGAGAATTTCAGAAGATAGATGGAGACTATATAAAAGAACCAAATGGAAACACCAAAAATGAAAAAGCACAAGAAAAGAAATGAAGAACTTATTCTAAGGGCTAAATACCAGATAGAATACAACAGAGGAAAGAATTGTTGTACTCGAATACAAGTAAATTAAAATTATTCAAACAAATACAAAAACAAAGTAAGAACTGAGCATCTGAGATCTACTGGACAACATCAAACCACCTAACATAAGGGTAATTGGATACATATGTAAAAGATGACACAGGATTTACACAGGATATAAACATAAACTAGCTTCATGATTCCAAAACTCTTCATCACATTTAGGACATATAAAAAGGAATGGAAGCCTTAAAAAGAGAACCATAGGAGAAAAAGTTATTCGGGGTAAATTATTTTCTTTTGGAGAGAGCAATGTTGCTTGGTCCACATTTTGTCCCTATGTGAGAGGTAGATAGAAAGGAATGTTGCATCCTAGCCTTATAAGAGGGTCTTCAAAAAAATTATACAGAAACATTTTGTAAAGATAAAGGTTGGTCAGCTCTACTTCCATCCACTCTCACCCTCCACCCCCAGTCAATGTAGAGGTAGAAGGGTGCCTGCCCCTATCTCAAGGGAAAGGGGCTCTGTAGCTTGGGGACATGGTGAACCCATTTCTAACAGGTGAAATTTTACTGCCTGCAAAATCCATAGAGACAACAATGGACTGCCTATTTGCTTTGCTGGAAGTAAAGAGAAGGGACTCATTAAGTATCCTGTACTCCCAGGGCAAAGACACAGGCATGTTCCCACAAAAGATACAAAGAGACTTGTTTGATGTAATGCTGTAACAACTTTAAGTCATTGTTAACTCGGACTATTCAATATGGAGTTGTCTTCCTTTAAAGCAGATGAACTCTGTGCCTATCTAATTGTTAGTATGGTGAATATCCAGCAGAATTGGCTATCATTTCCAATAGGCTCTTTTGGGCTGTAGCAAACAAACTGAGCTGCCCATAATTTGGGAAAGGTACCAGACAAAATCAACAGACACAGGAGAGAGTAGCACAACACCTTCAAGCTTCTTTTTTCCCCCAACATATACTGGAGCCCTGCTACCTATGAAGCACAGTGCTAAGTATTTGTGGGGCACATGGACATAGATATTGTTCTTAAAACAAAACAATACATGATCAAATGTAATTAGTACCATGAGGTAAATACCAATTTCTCTGGTTATTTAGGAAAGGAAGACACAATTTAGCTGAACCTATTTTGGAAGTATGGTGGTTGCAGTGGGAGAATGGATGTGGCAAGTGGGAAATGTAGAAGAAATCAAGAAGGCATAGTGGAAAAGTTGGTATTTGACCCAAATTAGAGTTGATAGATTAGCAAGAATGCAGTTTCCTAGCAGAGAACAGAATGAAACAATATGGTGTCTTGGAAACGGAGTGAGCTGTGGTATCAGACATATCAAACTTAAAATCCCTGCACCAGTACTTTACACTGTGTGACCTTGGCAATTTATCTCACTCCTCTTGACCTCAATTTCATGATTTGTAACATGGGAGTAATAGCCCTGCTATAGTCTGAATATTTGTGTTGCCCAAAAATTCATATATTGAAATCCTAATGCCTAATGTGATGGCATTCAGAGGTGAGGCCTTTGGGGGTGACTAGATCATGAGTAGGATTAGTGCCCTCATAAGAGGCTCTGGAGAGTTCTCTTGCTCCCTTCTGCCATGTGGGGGCAGAGTGAGAAGTCTACAACCTGGAAGAGGGCCCTCATTTGACCGTGCTGGCACCCTGATCTTAGACTTTCAGCCTCCAGAACTGTAAGAATAAATTCTGTTGTTCATAAGCTACCCAGACTGTGATGTTTTGTTATAGCAGCCTGAATAGAATAAGGCAAGCCCTAATTTTTGGCCTGGCACATAAGCATCCAGTAACAGTAGTTGTGGCTGCTGCTAATTTTGAATAAAGTCATGGATGTGGGGAAATGCAGAGATGCATAGAAGGATAAATCATGCAAACAATAGAGGGGAAAAGGAAATGGGAAAAAAAAGAGAGAGTGTGTGTGGTATCCAGGTCATGGAGCACTGAATTTGGGGCCTTATTTGGTAGGCAATGGAGATGCTTAGAGGGCTTTCAGAAGGTTCTGAGCTGTGCTTCAGGAGATATAATCTATAATCTTTTATGTTATTGTACAAAACAGTTTAGCTGCTTTTTGTGTAGATTTAGAAGCCAACCTCACATTCTTACAAATCCAAGACAGAGAACACAAACAGTGAAGCAGGCTCAGTGATGTCCATGCAACCCAACGAGGCAACCAAAGAGGGAGGGGCCCTTACCTAGCTTCAACGTCATTGATTCCATGTGAGAGCACCAGGATATTACCCAGATTGTTCTGACTTTTCAGGGAAAATGTGAAGCTTTATGTAACATCTCCCATTTTTTGTATGTTAGATGTTTTTAAAGATCATTAATAGATCAAACATATTGATGGGAGTAAACTACTTGTTTGAGATCTTTGACCTGGAGTCTCCCACATCTAAAAAAGATCTTTGATTTACCTTTGCACAATCGAGTTCCAGAAAATGGCTATCTTTGTTGTTTTGGTTGTTGTTTTCCCAAAAGAATAAAGAAATCTGCCCTCAAAGGTGAATTCAAACCTCTAGAGAAGCAGAAAACTTGCCGACACCTTCAGAATGGCAGCTTTTTCCTGCTTCTAGCCATCATTTAAAAAAAAAAAAATTGGGTTCCTGGCTCAATGAGAAAACTCTGTTATAAATTTCAACATTTCCCCCTCTGATAGTTTTGGGGCCTGAAACAGCATTTTGTGGTCAGAATATGAAGTTGTTTATTATTTTACTATATGATTATTTCTTTGAGGTTTTTAGGAAAGGTTAATCCTCAAATGACGTCCAAAATTCTCCATGATGTCAGAATATAGTCATGTGTTATCAAGGTTTTATCACCCTCATGCCCAAGATGTAATAAGAATAGAGCTAGCATTCATTGAGTGTCAAACAAACAAACAAAAATAAGGAAATAATAAAGATTAGAATAAAAATAAATCAAGAATCAGAAAACAACAGAAAAGATTAACAAAACCAAGTGTTGGTTCTTCAGAAAAAAAAAAAACCATTAGCTAGACTAATCAAGAGAGAAAGAGAGCACCAAATAAGTAAAGTTATAAGTGGAAAAAAAGACATTACAACTTATAATGAAGGGTTATAAGAGACTATTATTAACAACTATACTGGAAACCTAAAAGAAATGGTTAATTCCTAGAAACATATAACCTACCAAGAGTGAATCAGGATGAAATAGAAAATATAAACAGACTAAGAAAGGAAAATGAATCAGTAATCAAAAATCTACCCCCCTCCCCCAAAAAAGCCCAGGACCAGATGGTTTCACTGGTGAATTCTACCAAACATTTATAAAGAATTAATGACTCTTCCCAAAAATTAAAGAGGAGGGAATACTACCAAACTCATTTTATGAGGCCAGCATTACCCTTATACCATAGCCAGATAAGGATATTACAAGAAAAGAAAACCACAGGCCAATATCCGTGATTAACATAGATGGATAAAATTTCAACAAAATACTACTAAACCAAATTCAATTTCAAATTAGAAGGATCATATACCATGACCAGTGGAATTCATCCCTGTGATCCAAGGATGGCTCAACACACACAAATCAATAAATGTGATATATCACATTAACAGAATGAAAGATAAAAATCATATGATCATCAGGGGATGGAGCAAGATCCTGGTGGAGTAGGAGACCTGGATTTCGTCTGGTCTCAGGAATTCAGCTGGATAGGGATTAAACCATTCTGAACCCAAACAAACTCAACAGGAGATCAAAGAATAGTAACAACTATCTGAACAGAAAAGCGACCACTTTCTGGAAGGTAGGACGTGCGGAGAAGTGAATCCAAGGTGGTATTCGAGAGGATAGACGGCAGGGGAGGGGCCTCCATTGGCTGCTTCTAGCAAGTGATAGAGCCATGGAGCACAAAATCAGAACTTTTTAGAAGCCTGCTCCGCTGAGGGATGTCGCTCCGGTGGCTAAGCAGGGGGTGGAACCCTCGTGGGACAGTGTGGTCTCAGGACCCTCGGGGTCACAGAAAGACCAAGGGTGCCTGAGTGCAGCAGAGCTCCCAGGGATCAGAGTGGGGAAGCCGGCTGCAGAGAGGGAGCCGGGGCACAGGCTCTGTGTTCCACAGCACAGTCGGGCCACTGCTCCTCCAGCAGGGACCCAACAAGCGGCAGATTCAGGGAGACTCCCCTTCCTCCCCCGGGAGGAGTGGCGCCGGAGCATGCCACAGGGATCTGCTGGGTTTGGAGATTCCACATGGGGTCCTGTGCCAGAGGTAGAAACGCTCGGTCACAGGCTGGGTGAGCACGGAGTGCAGCAGGAGACTAGGAGATGGGAATGATTGACTGCTTTTCTCTGGGGGCTCACTGAGGAGCGGGGCCCCAAGTCCTCGGCTCCTCCGGGTGGAGATTGGGAGGCCGCCATTTTCACTTTCGGCCTCCAAAGCTGTGCGGAGAGCTTGCAGGGAACAAAAGCTCCTGAGAGCAAACCGGAGCAGATTATTTAACCCGGACCCAGCAAGGGAGGGACAATTCCGCCTCTGGCAAAGATATTTGGGAACCACGGCAACAGGCCCCTCCCCCAGAAGATCAGCGAGAACAGCCAGCCAAGACCAAGTTTACCGATCAATGAGAACGGCAGAACTCCAGCACTAGGGGAAAAATTCACATAGAATCCATGGCTTTTTTACCATGATTCTGTAGTCTTTCAAAGTTAATTTTTTTTTAACTGTCTTTTTTTTTTTGAATTTTTCTTTTTCCCTTTTTCAACCAACATCTTATCAATCCCTTTTTAAAAAAACATTTTTATTTTTCATTTTTAGAGTCATAATCTATCCCTTCATAGT
>NW_027714510.1:0-327 GCF_054177405.1 Leptonychotes weddellii | reverse complement strand
GTCCTTGGCTTCACACAGGATAGAAATCAAACAGGAGCTGAGAGGAAGTGAGAACAGAGTTTATTGAAGAGGTAGAGAATATAGATAGGGACAGAGTGTCCAGGAGACTCAGAAAAGGAAGGAGAGTGAGTCTCTTTTTTTTTTTTTTTTTTAAGATTTTAATTATTTACTTGTCAGAGAGAGAAAGAAAGAGAGAGAGAGAGTGAGCACAAGCAGGGGGAACGGCAGGCAGAGGGAGAAGCAGGTTCCCCGCTGAGCAAGGAGCCCATGCGGGACTCGATCCCAGGACCCTGGGATCAATACTCAAGCAGAAGGCAGATTCTTTTT
>NW_027714509.1:0-327 GCF_054177405.1 Leptonychotes weddellii | reverse complement strand
TGGTGTCTGATCTAAAAGAATCTATGATGGTCGCTGCCTTAGGGCAGAAAAGGGCCAACCCATGGGTTTCTGTCTGTGTATTTTGAGGCAAAGGACTTCTAAGATACGTAGGTTAGTTGTGCAAATGATCTGGGACCCGGGTATCTGGTCTTGGTTTGCTGAATCTTTTCCTTTCTTTAAAGCGATTCTGTCAATTTTTACTAGAGTCTCGCCTGCTGCCTCCAGAGGAGAGTCTGAAATTACATCAAGTTATTTGTCTTATAATCTATGAGTCTTCACGAGGCCAAGACTGACTTGCCCCAGGTCACACATGGAGTTAACTGGCAG
>NW_027714508.1:0-327 GCF_054177405.1 Leptonychotes weddellii | reverse complement strand
GCTCCCAGTCCTGCCTCCAGGTCGGGGCACGTCTCTGCCCTTTGTGCTTCTAAAACCGCCAGCCGCTCCCAATTCGCGCGCGCGACTCCGCCGCTCGGGGTTCCCACCCCGGGGGTTGAAGTTCACCTGCACGACCCCGGCGCACCGGGTTTCCATCTGGGAGGCTGCAGTTCACGTGCGCATGACCATTGCTCCGGTTTCTGTCCGGGGGGCCTGCAGTTTGCGTGCGCGCGACCCCGCCAGTCTGGTTTTCCGCCCTGGGGGCTTCCCTAGAATCCTTTCCCTGCCGCTACCGGTCTGCGAGTCTGTGCCCCGACCGCAGCGCGC
>NW_027714507.1:0-327 GCF_054177405.1 Leptonychotes weddellii | reverse complement strand
TTGCCTTCATGTGTCATATAACAGAATTTGAAAATCAGAAAGTCTGAGTTTGAATCCAACTCTGCTGTTTTTTTAAGTGTGCCCTTGGAAAAGTTGGCCTCTGCGTGTTTGTTTTTTCTTTATGTGCCGGCAGAGGTTTGTTAGAATAAAACCTAGGTTAACTGGAATTCAAGTTCCTAGTGCTGGATCCAATTTATCAGTTCTGCTTGGGGTGAACAATAATGGCAGAAGCAGCAGGATATGGCACTGAACTTTATTACAGGTAAGAAGTATGAAAACTATCTTCTATTGCAGAGAAGGGCAGACAACAGAAAGGGTCAAAATCAA
>NW_027714506.1:0-327 GCF_054177405.1 Leptonychotes weddellii | reverse complement strand
CTGTCCCTGTAGATTTGCCCATTCTGGACATTTCATAGAAATGTGTGTCTAGCTTCTTTCACACAGCATGTTAGCTTCGAGGTTTATCCGTGTTGTAGCATGTCTCAGTACTTCATTCGTTTTTAAGGCTGAATAATATTCCCTTGTATACATACATCACATTTTGTTCGTTCCTCAGTTATTAGACATTTGGATTGTTTCCACTTTTTGGCTATTATCAATAATGCTGCTATGAGCATTCACATACAAGTTTTTGTGTGGACACATGTTTTGTATTCTCTTGGGTACATACCTAGAAGTGGAATTGCTGGGTGATGTGGTAACTCT
>NW_027714505.1:0-327 GCF_054177405.1 Leptonychotes weddellii | reverse complement strand
TATTACGTAAAGAGCGTCACAAATGAAGAATTACATTGAAGAATGTTAACATTCATTAAAAGAAATACCACACTGGGAGACAATAATATCATAAGAAATCAAAGAAAAGTAAATATGAAATAAATAACAATGTATTACTCTTGATTTTTTGCTTTAATAGTTTTGGATTTTAGCTGTGCAATATAATTCCAATTGAAAACATAAGTTTATCTTTAATAAAATATTATTTATACTAGAAGTCAGAAAACTACAGCCTACAGCATTGAACCTACCCAGCCCTTATTATTTTGTCATTCATTTATATATTGTCTGTGGCTACTTTTTTAC
>NW_027714504.1:0-327 GCF_054177405.1 Leptonychotes weddellii | reverse complement strand
AAAAAAAAAAAAACCTTCCCAGGTCTCATTCCTTAAGGCCTTATGGCAGCTGAAATGAGGAGGAAATTCAAGCTATGGCAATCATTGTTACCACTACCCAAAACACACGTGCCTCCTAGTGACTCCAATGGTGGGAATCTGGGGGCCAGCTGGAAGACAGGAGGGTTTTGTAGCTCTAGGTGATGGTGATCAAAGTGCAGGGTTCATGCTGCTTAACTAGAAAAGGCTGTTGTTCCAAGAAGCCACTGCCATCGGTCTCGGGGCTTCAGCATTGCCTCCTTAGGAGAATCTCCAGGCCTGACAAATTTCACTTCCAGTCAGGCCACA
>NW_027714503.1:0-327 GCF_054177405.1 Leptonychotes weddellii | reverse complement strand
TAAAATGAAAGGGGATAATATGTAAGACTGTTGAATCACAGACCTGTACCTCTGAAACAAATAATACATTATATGTTAAAAAAAAAAAAAAAGAAGATAGTAGGAAGGGAGAAACGAAGGGGGGGAAATCGGTGGGGGAGACAAACCATGTGGGACTATGAACTCTGAGAAAAAAACTGAGGGTTCTAGAGGGGAGGGGGGTGGGGAGATGGGTTAGCCTGGTGATGGGTATTAAAGAGGACACGTTCTGCATGGAGCACTGGGTGTTATATGCAAACAATGAATCATGGAACACTACCTCAAAAACTAATGATGTAATGTATGGTG
>NW_027714502.1:0-327 GCF_054177405.1 Leptonychotes weddellii | reverse complement strand
GGATGTCAAAAATGTGAAAAGTACCCACAATTTATTCTCTCTTCTAAACTAAGTAATTCAAAGCTTTATGTTCTTTAAGTTCATGCATGTAATTTTCCATTTTAATTAAATGGATTAGTTTAAAATACTAACAATTTAACACTTGTCACAAAGTCCATTAACATCCATCCTTACAATTTATTATTTTCTCAGTCACCTTTGAACTAAGGTTGTATGATCACCAACAAAATATTTCTATGTTATCACCCAACCTGAGTCACATATGTAATAGCATAGTTTCTGTTATTTCATTCAACCTTTCATTCTTGCTTTTGGGTTTGGAAGCCT
>NW_027714501.1:0-327 GCF_054177405.1 Leptonychotes weddellii | reverse complement strand
CAGGAATACAATTATTATGCACATTGAGAAAAAAAATTGTACTTTGCTCAGATTTTACCAAGAAAGTTTCATCATTAGATAAAATTGTTTCATTTGTCATTTGTGGTAAACACACTATGAGTACAGCACACCTTTTTCAGTCTGCACTTCCTTTCAGTTAAGAGGTTGCATGTGTGGTGATTCTATGTGTGTTTGTATAATATATTATTTAGCCAAATTTTAGAATGCCAAATATAAAAAGAAGTGATAGCAATATTCAGTAAACTTGTCTCCTGTTATTCTAAAATTATTCATTATAGGGGTGCCTGAGTGACTCAGTTGGTTAAG
>NW_027714500.1:0-5673 GCF_054177405.1 Leptonychotes weddellii | reverse complement strand
GGGCACCTGGGTGGCTCAGTTGGTTAAGCGACTGCCTTCGGCTCAGGTCATGATCCTGGAGTCCCGGGATCGAGTCCCGCATCGGGCTCCCTGCTCGGCAGGGAGTCTGCTTCTCCCTCTGACCCTCCTCCCTCTCATGCTCTCTGTCTCTCATTCTCTCTCTCTCAAATAAATAAATAAAATCTTTAAAAAAAAAAAACACTCTTCTGTTAAGTCACCTTGCTCCACTACCTACCCCATTTTTTTGCTCCTATTTTCAAAGAAAATAAAGGAGTTACGTGTTTTTGCTAACTCCAGTTTTTCTTCCAGTTTCTTTCTCTCTCAGCATTTTCAAAGATATGGAAAACTGCAAAGGTAATGCATGTATGGTATAATTAGCACAAGTGAACACAGCATGCAACCGTTATCTATGTCAAGAGAAAGAACATTACCAACACCTTCTCCCAAAGGCAGCTAACCAGTTTTTTTGACCCTGTCGATTTGCTTTTCCTCTTTTTGAACTTCTGCTGAATCATATATTACACGTTTTTGTGTGAGTCCACCTTCCCTCCCTTGATTTGATGTAATGCACCCACTTTATTGCATGTGATTGTAATTTTTTTATTGCTATATGAAACACCATTGTATAAGGATAGCATAGTTTATCTATAGATCTTTGGGTTGTTTCCAGTTTGGGGCCATAATGTTATTCTGAATGTTTTCGTGTATAACCTTTAATACATAGGTAAATGCATACCTAGGAGGGGATTTGCTGAGTTGTAAGCTATACATATGTTCAGCTCTGGTAGACACTGGCAACAGTGTTTCCAGTGTTCATACCCTTGTACACTCTAAGTAGCAGGTGGGGATCATCATTGCATTCATAATCACTAACACTTGTTATTGACATTCTTTAAGTTTGGTTATTCTGTGGCTGTGTAGTGGTGTATCTCATTAGGTTTGTTTTCTTTGTTTTCTGGGGGGTTAGTGGAGTTGGTCTTATTTTTTACTTTTTATTATGGAAAACTTGAAACAATAAAATTTTGAACATAGGAATACCCATCATTCAATTTCATTTATCAGTTTATCAGCTCATGGCCAGTTTTGTTTAATCTACATGCCTACCCACCCCCTTCTCCATATTATTTTGAAGCAAATTCCAGAGAGCACATCATTTCATTTGTATATATTTCAGTATGTGAGTATGTGTCTATTGAGGTACTCACTAAAAAATATAATAACCTTGTAATATCATCAAATATCTAGTAATTGTTCAAATTTCCAGTGGCCTCAAATGTCACAAAATTTTTGTTGATTTGAATCAGTATTCTGATAAGGTGCCCACATTGTGATCAGTTGATATGTCTCCTAAGACTCTTCTGTAGGTTTCCTTCATCTCTTTTTTCCTTGAGATTTATTTGTTGAAGAAACTTGGTCTTTTGTCCTGTAGACTTTTCCCTCTCCCTCCCTGGATTTTTTTCAACTGCATCCACATTGTATTAGTTTCCTAGAGCTGCCATAACAAATTACCACAAATCTGGTGCCGTAAAACAACATAAATTTATTCTCACAGAGGTGCCTGGCTGACTTAGTCGGCAGAGCGTATGACTCTTGATCTCGGGATTGTGACTCTGCCGAGCCCCATGTTGGGTATAGAAATTGCTTAAAGATAAAATCTTTAAAAAAAAAAATTTATTCTCACAGTTCTGATGGCTTGAAGTTCTGAAATCAAGATGTCAACAGAGTTGGTTCCTTCTGAATGCACCCAGCGAGAATCCATTCCATGCCTCTTTCCTAGCATCCAGTGGCTCTTGACAGACCTTTGGCTTGTGGACACATCACTCCAATCTCTGCTTCCATATTCACATGTTCTTCTGTGTCTCTGTGTCTCAAATCTCCCTCTCCTTTCTGTGATAAGGATACCAGTCATTGGATTTAAGGCCTACCAAAGCTAGAAGGATCTTACTTTGAGATCTCTAACTTAAGTTACTTTCACAAAGACCCTATTTTTTTTTACATTCACAGATACAGGGATTAGGACTTGTATATCTTTTTAGGGACCACAATTCAGCCCACTACCCCTGTAGTGAAGTTTTGCTGTTCTTGTCTCCTCCACACATTTTTTCTTAAGTTGTTACTTGAATCTAAAGCTTGATTAGATTCGTGTATCTTTTTTTTTTTTTTTTTGGCAAGAGCACTTTATAAATTAAAATGATGTTTGGTGGTCACCCTTTTTGAGATGCTAGCAGATTTGATGATTACTATCTAGATCCATTAATTAGGCTTTGCAAAATGGTATATTCTGATTCTAGCCATTTTCTCTCAACCCACTCTTGTCTAGCATTTGCTCCCACCACTCTGCCAAAACTAAACGTCACGATTACTCACCGCTTCCACATTGCTGAGCCCAGTGGTTCTCAGTCTGAGCTGTATGTGGCCTCTACTGCATGGCACAGTTGACACTAACTAACTTGATCAACTTTTCTCATTTGACTTCCAGGAACTTTCTCAGGTCAATATAAATACATAGACATAAGGGGCGCCTGGGTGGCTCAGTCGTTGAGCGTCTGGCTTCGGCTCAGGTCATGATCCCAGGGTCCTGGGATCGAGCCCCACATCAGGCTCCCTGCTCAGCGGGAAGCCTGCTTCTCCCTCTCCCACTCCCCCTGCTTGTGTTCCCTCTCTCTCTGTCTCTTTCTCTGTCAAATAAATAAAATCTTTGAATACATACATACATATATAGACATAATAATAATCATGAACACGTAATATGGATATCAGGTTTGATAATGAGTAGAAAGGAGATGTGGCATACTAGAAGCATCAGCTAAAAGAGTCATAGCGGTTGCTTCCTGGAGAGAGATGGGCAGGAAATGGGGAGGGCTGGGGTGGGGACCTGCTGTATTTTGTTAAAAGCTTTTTAGTGCGATTTGGCATTTTCAATAATGTATCTATATTACTTTGATAAAATTTGAAATCCACTTAAAAAATGGCTTAGCCAATGTAGTGCTTTTATTTTGCCATAGGTATGCCTAGCAACTGTGTACTTCCTATCCTTTAATGCCCTCGGACTGTTGTTTTCTGGGTTTGTCTGGTCTCTTTCAGAATGGCAGTTCGGAAAACCCTCATTCCTCCTCAGCCTCCTGAAGTGGCTAGCCCTCGAGTGGAGAGCTCTATGCGAAGTACGTCCGGGTCACCTAGGCCTGCAGGGTGAGCACATAAATGTTATCACTCTTGCTTCCAGCTGCACGTTATTGGGGAGGAAAAAGCCTAACACATGTGACAAATCTTAGATAATTTGCCTATGTGCATCTTTTTACATCCACTTTCTAGCTGTGTGACCTGGACATTGCTCAGCCTCTCTGATTATTATTTATGAAATAGCCATACTTATAATATCTGCTTCATAGAATTCTTATGTATTTAAATGAAATGATGCATTTAAAGAGGACAGAGCCTGCCTCACAATAATCCCCAGTTATTATTGCTATCAAAAGTGGCATCATGGGGCACCTGGCTGGCTCAGTTGGTCGGTTAAGTGACCGACTCTTGGTTTCGGCTCAGGTCATGACCTCAGAGTCGTGAGATCGAGCCCTGCATTGGACTCTGCGCTGAGCACGGAGTCTCCTTGAGATTCTTTCCCCCTCTCCTCCTCCCCCTGCTCATGCTCTCTCTCTCAAATAAATAAAATCTTTAAAAAAAAAATGGCATCCTGACAGTAGGTAATATATGCTGTTTTCTTTATTCTTTTTAATTCCACAAGTAATGTTATTTTGGGAAAGAGAGAGACAATATAAAAATATTTAAAGTGTAAAGTGAAAATCTTTATCCTGTTCTCTATCCACCTTGCCAGTCTCCCTAGCCAGAATCATATTGATTGGTAACAGTTTTGTTAAGTATCTTTCCACACGTCTTTCTCTATGTAGATTGAGTCTTAAGAACAGGATCTTGCTGATTAGATTGTTCTACATCTTGCAGTTTTTACTTATATCGGTAATAGCTTGCCATGGTGTGATGTATTTATCAACTCCATCATAAAACTTCATTCAAGAAAAAATTGCGATTGCCCTGTGTGGGCTAGGTAATGTTTTAGAATCTGGGAATATAGGAGAGTGACTAAGACGAAGTGTCCATTCTCCTTAAGCTTATTTTCTAGTAGATGTAGAGAAATCAATATGTGAAGAAAAAGAAGGCAGTGTGAAAGGAATGTAAGGCAATAGGAGGAAGAGATGATGCTGTCTAGAAAGCCTTCTCTGAGCAGAGGTTTAAGAGCACAAAGGAACAGCCACATGCTTCCTGACGTCCAACTGCATCCGGCCGAGGAAAGAGCAGGGGCCAAGAATTTGATGTAGGAGGACATGCAGTCATTACTTTGCACATTAGTGCAGAAAAGTAAAAATAACCATGCAAGGGGAAGCTGTGAAAAATATTAATTTTAGGGGGTGGGGGTTGTGCTTATTCTCTGACCTTTAAAACATTATGAAAATACTCAAAACTCTCTTATCGTCAGTTACCATATATAAAGAAGTGAAAAAAGTAGTAAAATTAATATTTATTTGGTACACTGTAATTTAAACATGAGAAACACTGAGAATTAAAGTTTTATTTCTTTCTAAAAACTAATCAAGAGGAGTTGGAACAGTGCTCGCTGCCTTCACATTGTATAACTCAGTGATGAAAAGCACAGTAGTCCTTCCATGCATTGGTGAATTGTCATGCTCCTTTCTAAGTTTGGATCTGCTTCTGACATTTTATCCTTTGTCTTTTCAATGGTGGCAAATTATCTCCAAGAGTTCCTTTAATGTGAAACTTTTTGCCAGCATCACTTCTAAGGACATCTTCGTCCTTTTCATCAAAACCCTCTGCCCTAACTAATGCGTGGAATCCGGGTGCACATTTCACGCAGCATCTTTTTGTTGTTGTTATGTTAATCACCATACATTACATCATTCCAAGTGGAAACTTAATTGCATTTACAATCTGAAGGAATCTGCTCTGTTCGAAAAATGTTTCTATCCAAGCTGAAAATAATACACTAAAACTAAGTGTCACAGTGCATATTTTGCTTGATTCAGGCTTTTTGGATAAAAATAATGTGACCATTCTTCCAGATGTTTTGTCTATATGGTAGGTAACATCTCACTGTTTTCATTTTTGATTGGTTACCAGCATAGAAAGAATATGCTGGGTTGTGCAAACAAGTCTTTATAATTCTAGGTAAAATATTTGGACCTATTAAACAAAAGTTAAGGAAAAGAAAAACATCTCTGAAAGTAGGTAGGTCTACATAACCTGTTTATCCAGAGAGTCTTTTTTTTTTCAAATTTTTTTATTATGTTAATTACCATACATTACATCATTAGTTTTTGATGTAGTGTTCCATGATTCATTGTTTGCATATAACACCCAGTGCTCCATTCAGTACGTGCCCACTTTAATACCCATCACCAGGCTAACCCATCCCCCTAACCCCCTCCCCTCAAGAACCCTCAGTTTGTTTCTCAGAGTCCATAGTCTCTCATGGTTCGTCTCCCCCTCCGATTTCCCCCCTTTCATTTTTCCTTTCCTGCTATCTTCTTTTTTTTTTTTTTGAACATGTAATGTATTATTTGTTTCAGAGGTACAGATCTGTGATTCAACAGTCTCACACAATTCACAGCGCTCACCATAGCACATACCCTCCCCAGTGTCTAT
>NW_027714499.1:0-327 GCF_054177405.1 Leptonychotes weddellii | reverse complement strand
GCCCCCCCCCCCCCCCCCCCCCCGCTGAGATGTGTCTTGGGAAGGGGAGCATGTGTGGTCATTTGCTGGATGTTCACCTCGCCCTCACCCAGGACACACATCACAGCCAGTCGGAGGCTGCCAGTTCTTCTGGCCTCAGTGGCATTGTTCTCACCCACGTGGGTTCCCTGGTCCTTATGGTATTCGTGACTCAAGGACACATGCTGTCAGGACTCAGGAAGGGAAAACTGACTGATAGCTCACTGTGGAATCTCCTGGGGAGCCTGAGAAGGCTGGGGGACCCAAGTGGGTGTGGGGAGCTGGCCCAGGCCCTGGCACTCTCAGAAT
>NW_027714498.1:0-327 GCF_054177405.1 Leptonychotes weddellii | reverse complement strand
AGGCAGGCTTCCCGCCGAGCAGGGAGCCCGATGTGGAACTTGATCCCAGGACCCCAGGATCATGACCTGAGCCGAAGGCAGACGCTTAACGACTGAGCCACCCAGGCGCCCGTTTTTGTAACTAGTTTAAAAAGTGTTTTCCTATCTTGAGGACATCAAGGTATTTTCTAGTACTACCTTTTAGAAGACTGATTTTTATCGCCTTTTACATTATTCTACATTCCATTTAGAAGTGGTTTTTTTTTTGTATAATGTGAAGTAGGGATATTCATTTATTTTCAAATGAATACTTGATTGATTTAGTATCATTCACCATCCATTCTCTAT
>NW_027714497.1:0-327 GCF_054177405.1 Leptonychotes weddellii | reverse complement strand
AAAAAAAAATGTAGACAAACTGCACCTTTAGGGTCTTTACCAAGGCTCTGACTTCAAACACTGAGGTTTTCCCTCTATATATCGACATGACTTGCTTACTTCTAAACATTTAATCAAATGTCACTTTCACTTTATTATTGATAGTCTATTCTATTTTCTATGTTATTTATAAAATATATTAGCTTTTATAGTAGCTTACAATGAGGTCTTTTAGAAAATGAGAAGTTACCATGGGGACAATGAGGGAGGATATGTAAACCTGAAAAAGTAGGTAGTATTAGCCCTAAGTGGGATGCATACCTGGTGTATTTGGGGAACAGAAAAGAG
>NW_027714496.1:0-327 GCF_054177405.1 Leptonychotes weddellii | reverse complement strand
TGCCCAGGAGGGTGCCCTGGCAAGTCGGGGGTCCCCTGGAAGCAGGAGAGAGGCCTCACCCCTCATGAGGCCTGAGCACTAACTCTGGGAAGCCAGGCTGTCCTCTGGGGGTCCCTTGGGTCGGGACCCTTTTTTTTTTTTTTTTTTAAGATTTATTTATTTATTTGAGAGAGCGAGAATGAGAGAGAGTACATGAGAGGGGGGAGGGTCAGAGGGAGAAGCAGGCTCCTCGCTGAGCAGGGAGCCCGATGTGGGACTCGATCCCGGGACTCCAGGACCATGACCTGAGCCGAAGGCAGTTGCTTAACCAACTGAGCCACCCAGGCG
>NW_027714495.1:0-327 GCF_054177405.1 Leptonychotes weddellii | reverse complement strand
GATGGACATCTTGGCTACAAAGCTGACTTTTAAGATGAACATTTCCCAAACATGATAACATTCTCAGGTTCCAAACTTAGTTCCAATTTAAAATACATCTTAATCGGGCACCTGGGTGGCTCAGTTGATTAAGCAACTGCCTTCGGCTCAGGTCATGATCCTGGAGCCCCGGGATCGAGTCCCGCATCAGGCTCCCTGCTGAGCAGGGGGTCTGCTTCTCCCTCTGCCCTCTTCCCTCTCGTGCTCTCTGTCTCTCATTCTCTCTTTCTCAAATAAATAAATAAAAAATAAAATCTTTAAAAAAAAATACATCTTAATCTCAGTCAT
>NW_027714494.1:0-327 GCF_054177405.1 Leptonychotes weddellii | reverse complement strand
AAACCTATAATAACCACCCATCTCGTTCTAACTAACTACTTCTTTGCTTGCTCTCATACACACAGCACAAGTTCTCTGAGTCTACATGCTGATTTTACTTCCTTACTTCCAGCAACATGCCCTTATTCTGTGTGACTCTGAAACCATTCTATCAAGGATATCAGTGGCCTCCAAGTGCTCCATTAGATTTTTCTACCTCCACTGCTACCACCCTTGTTTACGAGATCCCCATAATTCAGTTGATTAGAGTTATAGCTCCCTAAATAGTCTCTCCACTCACTAGTCACAGGGAACTTTTTATTTTTTTTAAAGATTTTATTTATTTAT
>NW_027714493.1:0-327 GCF_054177405.1 Leptonychotes weddellii | reverse complement strand
AGGAGAGAAAATGTTCAGCCCTGAAGTGGGAATACGGCCCTTGTCTGAGTAGTTCTGTCCCTTCCGGGATTTCCCGGAGGCCTGCGGGGCTCCGTGGGGCGGAAGTCGTTCAGTTGGTGTCGCGTACTCGGTTTTAAGTTCACCTGTTGTCAGGGTGTCCTAAGCGAACCGCTCCATCATCCAGGTTGTCCAGCGGCCCCGTGGCCAGAGGCTCCTCCTGCGCTCGCTCCCGCCTGCAGGCCTCCCCTGCTTCCCTCAGCCTCTCGGTTCCCATCTTTCTTTTCATAGGAAGGGGTAGAGCTGACGGAAAGAGACTCACGCCTCCTC
>NW_027714492.1:0-327 GCF_054177405.1 Leptonychotes weddellii | reverse complement strand
TGGAAGAGAGATGCTGAGACCAGCATGTGCTTTCCTCACCCTTCCATCTTTCTAGGTCAGGAAATACACACCTATATTAGAAAATGCAGAATTGCCTCTGCTTCAACTTAAGGTAGTAGGCTGAATAATGCCTCCCTCCACTCCAAGTCTACATCCGAACCCTTGAAACCTGTGAACATTATCTTAATTGGAACAAGGGACCTTGCAGATGTGGTTAAGAATCTTGAGAGGAGGAGGTTGGCCTGGATGATCCCAGTGGGCCTCATGTAATCACAAGAGTCCTTATAAGAGGGAGTTAGGAGAGACAGAGTCAAGGAATGAGGCCAT
>NW_027714491.1:0-327 GCF_054177405.1 Leptonychotes weddellii | reverse complement strand
GCTCCCAGTCCTGCCTCCAGGTCGGGGCACGTCTCTGCCCTTTGTGCTTCTAAAACCGCCAGCCGCTCCCAATTCGCGCGCGCGACTCCGCCGCTCGGGCTTCCCACCCCGGGGGTTGAAGTTCACCGGCACGACCCCGGCGCACCGGGTTTCCATCTGGGAGGCTGCAGTTCACGTGCGCATGACCATTGCTCCGGTTTCTGTCCGGGGGGCCTGCAGTTTGCGTGCGCGCGACCCCGCCAGTCTGGTTTTCCGCCCTGGGGGCTTCCCTAGAATCCTTTCCCTGCCGCTACCGGTCTGCGAGTCTGTGCCCCGACCGCAGCGCGC
>NW_027714490.1:0-327 GCF_054177405.1 Leptonychotes weddellii | reverse complement strand
TGGGACACCTGCATGGAAACAGGGCTCCGTGGTAGCTCTGGGCCTGTCGGTCTTTATGTCCACCGTTCCCCCTTGAAACAGCTTCGGCTGTCCCGTGCTTCGGGTCTTCGTGACTGGTGTGGCTCCCTAGGACACGGCACAGCCCGTATTGCAGGAAGCCACTGCACGGGAAGGTATCCAAGCTGGGGTGCGGGGGTGAAGGGGCCAACATGCAGCAGAAAGCATTTTCGCTTTAGAAAACTAGCACCACCATGTGTCGCGAGTGAGCGTTGTCCTGCAAACACAGTCCGAGTGGAAAGGTTTTGCTCCATACACAGCAGGCCGCAA
>NW_027714489.1:0-5673 GCF_054177405.1 Leptonychotes weddellii | reverse complement strand
TACTGGGTCCTGGATGCAAAGGCCATCATAGATCAATACTATTTCTCCATTTTGAAAGTATGTTCTTCAACAACTGTAGGTGCCCATGTTTGTAGGATTGGCAGAGATCCCAGGTTTGAGGTCCTGCATTCTAGGAAACTGTAATATAATTTGAAACAAAGAACTGTAGGAGATGATGGAGAGCTGGGTGGTGGTAAAGGACAGGGGGGCTGAGAGAGAAAAGAATCATGGACATAGATCTAGATGGAGTTGCTGAGAACACGCAGTCCATGTGGAGGCGGTGAATTTTGATACAAATTTGGGGGCTGTGGTTTGGAGTGAGAATGGAGAGAGTAGCATGGGCTCAAATGGGCAGCCAGGGCAGGTCAAGTGTGTTCCAGGGATTGAGCCTGAGAACAGCCAGCCAGAGGGGAGACCTGTGATGAGTTGGGAAAGTGGGTCTGAGCAGAATAGGCTAAAATAGTGGAAATCTTCCTTTTTAGATTTTTGTCCTGTAGGCAATAAGGAGGTGCCAAAAGAAAACTGGATAGAGAAAGGCAGGAAGAAATGTGTACTAGGCATCTTCAGCTAGCAGTACAGTGTAGGAAGAATTTGAAGCCTGTCTGTATGGATGAAATCCCTGTATAAAGTCAGTTTAATTGAACATTGGATATAAAGTGATGAGGGTCCTAACTCACATGGGAGTAAAAGATATGCATCTCAGAGAATCCATTAACAAAACTGACTCTTTAAGAAAAAAAAGGCTGGGGTTTGAACTTGAATACCTAGAGAAAATGGTAACATCCATGGAAAAGTAAACTTGGGAAGGGAAATTGTTTTTGCTTTACTGTGTGGTTGTCAGTGGGAGGACTGGACTAACAGGTCATGTACACCTGGTTGAAGCTTGAGTTTGGACCACCCTATGTTTAGGGAGGGGGCTCAAATGAGTTGGATGGGCCCAGAGTACAGCCCAGGGGAAGATTAGACCTGGGGTGCAAAAATGAAATGAAGCGGGTAAGTGATAATGGGATGCATAACGACCCCCGTAATTAAGTTCCAGTCTTAGTTTCTAAACCAAAACACTGTCCATCTTACCTTTAGTCTTCTCAAAGTCTCATTTGCCTCTGCTGTCATTTCCCATCAGTGTGTAGGAATCAGTTTTTTCCACCCTATCACAGCCCTGTGAAGAAGATAACTTTAATTTACTCTTGGTTACACAGTTAAGATGATAATTTTCAGGCCGAATTGTCTCACTGTGTCCATTATTTTGATTTTTTTTTTTTTCTGCCAAGGACTGTAGAATGATACAGAATAATAATATCTTGAACAAGAGATTTTTTTCATGAAGGGTGTGTTCTTGCTTTGTTTTTCCCTTTGGTTTTTAAGTAACTTGGGTTATTTAACGTATGAATCACTTCTTCCGTCAGGTAACTGTGAGAGATGGAAAACCGAGGTACCTTACAAAGTTTCAAACAGATTCAGGACAGATGCTATAAAGTTTAGGAAATAGACAGCAGGTACAGAGGTTGGTATCTACCCTGTGTCCAATTTGGGTGTCTCAGCTTTTAGGGCTTTGTTTGGGGTTTCCTACTCTGTGTGTGTTCTGCCCTCCAGAACTAACACTGCTTGCGGGCAGTGAAAAATGGCAGCATTCTGACTGCGTTATAGACCTGTAGATCTATAGATCCCCGCTTACAAGTAGATTGGAGCCAAAGCCTTTCAGTCCTGTGGAATGTCATTTTTATGCTGATTTTCCACATTTAATTCCCAGGGCTGTTAATGGTAGTCTGTTGTGGGTTATATGGGATTTTGTGACTTATCCTGGTGGCTTATCAAAGTGTCCCAGTTTAGGGGTGCCTGGGTGGCTCAGTCATTAAGCGTCTGCCTTCGGCTCAGGTCATGATCTCAGGGTCCTGGGATCGAGCCCCACATCGGGCTCCCTGCTAGGCGGGAAGCCTGCTTCTCCCTCTCCCACTCCCCCTGCCTGTGTTCCCTCTCTTGCTGTGTCTCTGTCAAATAAATAAAATATTTAAAAAAAAAAAAAGTGTCCCAGTTTAGAGCTGGGAGAGCTGGGTACTGGAAGTTCAGGGTCTCCCTTAAGGGGCTTAGTAGCATGACAGGCTTCTCTTCACACTGAGTCTTGGGGTTGAGTATCCCTGCCACACCTACAAACCCCTAGGCCTGGGGTGTCAGGGAGCAAGTGGTTTTTGGCCCTTTCAAGGCCATTCCTGCCCTATAGTGGTCATAAGAAAAGACAGATAATCATGCTCAGACAAAATGTTAAGACCTTTAACTTTATCCTAAAGATGAAAGCTAAAGATATTAGTCATGATTCTCTGTATATCTTCAGTTTGTTATACAGCTAATTTAAGGAACTCTTTTATTCTGTTGTTATTTCACAGGAAACAAATTGCTGTGTTCCAGCTACATAGAAGAGCTAAATAGTACATCGTCATGGTGGCTTAGAACACAGGATCATCCCTTGATTTGAACTAAGAAAGCGATTATACCAACAAAAAGAAAATGTGACATTGTAAAGCCTTTGGAATTAAAAGAACTAAAACAGCAAATAAATTGAATTGCATAAGTGTGTGATTCTCAAGCATTTTCTTCCCCTCTCAAAATGGCCACATCACTGGTAACACCACCAGTAGAGCTGGGTCATTCATGAATACTTCTGCCAGGTATATTACTGTCTTATAATCTCCAGGGACCTTTACATATGGGGAAAAGGATGGTGGAGTTGAGGACAGAATAAAGAGATGAAGGATTCTCCATAAACAGGAACTACCCTGATGATAGAGATGGTACCTTATTTATTTTTTTATAAATGGAAATGAGGCTTATAGTAGCTCCACTGATTGGTATGTCCATTTGTGGGTTGTAGTATATTTTACTTACTTCCAGTGTACACTCATAGAAACAAGGGAGACAAGAGCTCCTTATACTCAGAACCTACAACCTATATGGTTAATTTGTGGAACCAATATTTTCCCAATAAATGGTACAGGTTAAGTCTGTGACTAGGTGCCAAAATGTTTATATGTGGATGAAGGCTGTTTAAGGGTATTTGTAAGAACAGGGCAGATGTGGAAAGGCTAGGGTTGCTTCCTGGAAGGGCTTTCTGGGTGATCGTATGAACAATATTTTGATAGCTATGGATGGGTTCACTCAGTGTTGCTTCTGAGTTGCCCAGTGATGAGTTACCTATATTTGTTTACTCTATTTTTATATTTTTTAACTGTATTTTTAACTTCCTGTGGTAATAAAGTTAACTCTCCAGATGGGTTAAGGAGATGGTACAAAGTGATAACACTCTACGTTTTCGGATGAGATGCAAAAAGTTAAGCAAAAGGTAATAGGGTTTCTAAAGCTGGTCTTATGATAAGGTTTGTGACTTATCTCCCTCCTAACCCCTACCTAAAAGGTCGGGTAGGTAATCTAGGAAAACATCTGTGATGCCTATCCCCATCCATGGCTGCAGTATGGGACTCTCCTGTGTGTTTTAGTAACATCTGCATTTTCACTTTCGTAGCCCATGACATGACATGACATAACAGGAGACTTACAACATTTTCACCCTTGAGACCATGTATTCCTTAGGGCTATAGTAGCTCCATGGAATAGTTAGTATAGAGCCTAGCACATCATATGCACTCAAATATTTGTGAATGAATGGCTTGGTGTCAATTCAGATGAACAGTTTTGGCCTTGTCACTATTCCCACCATCATTCCAAGCCCAGAACATAACTGAAGTGGGAAGGCTGAGGTAGGAATGCATTAGCTGGAGTAACTGAACAATAAGGAAGACTTGAGTCCATATAATCCAACTTCCTTGCTTATCTGGGAACCAGGAAGGCATTCCACTACTCTAACTCCCCACTAACAAGTCTGATTCATTCAAATTCCAACAATCTGATTCATTTACCTATAAATCCCCATGAGAAGATTAAAAAGTATGGCTTTTCATTAATGTGTTAGTATGAGTTGAATCTGATCGCTCTTTTTACACCTGTGAAATGAGTTTCAAGTGTTGTGGGTGAACTAACTCAAGGCACTTAAATGGACCATAACTGGGGCTTTCTGGCTACCGGGAAGATGTTGGACCCTAGAAGGTGGGGAAGATGGTAATGCCGGTATATGGAAGAGCAAGCACAAAAAGAGGACTGGTCCAATAAACACTGTGCCTGCTTTGTAATCCTTCCCAAAGTCTTACTTTTATTCTAGAGGCTAGATAAGAAGTCAAGCATAAGTTTGGAAATAAGTCCAAGATGAAGGGTACATCCCAACACCTTCCCTTTCATTTTGCCAAGCAGTTATTGTACCCCCTGGCACACTGAGTTCCTCAGGGTCAGACTCTGACATGAAGATTTGTGTGCAGGAAATTTAGTGGGGAGTGCTACAGGGAATAAAATCTCTGAAGGGGCAAAGAAAGCATGATTAAGCATAGGGAAGAAGTATGGATGTGATGCAGTAACAACAAAGACCTTAGCCAAAGTCCCACCAGGAGCTCCTGAGCTGCAATGATCCTGAAGAATTGTCTCAACTGGGGTAAGAGGCCACGCCTTACACCCCTGCACCCTTTGAAAAGGTCAACTGTGTATTATAATTTAATCATGGGAGTAAAATCCATTATAGTAACAGTTCTACAGATTCGGACAAAAGTCTTAGAGGCTATTTTATATTTTAGTATAACTCTGCCTACCACAACCACAGTGACAGGTTGATAAGATACCTTGGTAGAAGGAGGTCTGGTGACTTCTCTTCCTTTCCTAAATAGGACTGGAGAGTACTGAGTCTGAAAGGAGAGATTTTAGGATAAAGAACTTTGATCAGCTTTATAGGCTCAGCGGTCTGGGAGTTGGAGCAGAGGAGGAAGAGGTTAGTTTGAGGTTCTTCTGGGTAAACTGGGCAAAAGGACTACAGGTCAAGTGATATGACAGACTGAAATAAAGGACCACGGAACCTAGGCCAGACAGTAGACAGAGAAACCTGGAGTGAGAGAGAAGAGACAAGAATTAACTTGCAAGGGTTGCAGTGGATGGCAGGATTTTTCTTTCTTTTTTTTTAAAGATTTTATTTATTTGAGAGAGAGAGAATGAGTGAGAGAGCATGAGCAGGGGAGAGGGAGAAGGAGGCTCCCCGCTAAGCAGGGAGCCTGATGAGGGACTTGATCCCAGAACCCTGAGATCATGAACTGAGCCGAAGGCAGACACTTAACCGACTGAGCCACCCAGGCACTCCACAAGATGTCAATTAAAGCAGAAAGTGGAGGAAGGCTTCAGGAAGAGGTTTAACATTTAGAGCAGTGGTTCTCCAAGACTGGCCCCCAGACCAACAGTGTCAGCATCATTTGGACAGTTGTCACAACTGCAAATTCTCCAGTCCACTCCAGACCTAGTAAATTAAATTCTAAAATTCTAGGAGTTAAGACACAGCAATCTGTTTTAACAACCACCCCAGGTGATTTTGTTGCTCCGTAAGTTTGAGAATCATCTGTATTATTCTTGCATATTGTCACTGAACAAAGCTTTCCTGCCTGAAATCAGCCGCTGTCCAGAGCTAGTGCCTGGGAAAGTACAACTCACCCTCCTGGGATCACATCTTTGCTGGAAGGCAGGTGAGAATTCACACACGTGACACCAAATACCCTGCTCTCTAGGCGGCTCTCTCCTAGTCCTCCCCGATTCCAC
>NW_027714488.1:0-327 GCF_054177405.1 Leptonychotes weddellii | reverse complement strand
GGGGGCGGGGCAAGCCCTCAAATTTATAAACTTTTTGGTATTTTTTTTTTCCTTTCCTTTTCTCTGTTCTCCTCTGGTATTTCTGTTATGTGTATGATGGAGCACTTGGTGATGCCTCACAGGTCTCTAAGACTTTATTCATTTTTTGCCGTCTTTTTCCTTTTCCTCAGACTAGATGATATGCATTAATTTTTTTTTTAAGATTTTATTTATTTATTTGACAGAGAGAGACACAGCGAGAGAGGGAACACAAGCAGGGGGAGTGGGAGAGGGAGAAGCAGGCTTCCCGCGGAGCAGGGAGCCTGATGCGGGGCTCGATCCCAGGAC
>NW_027714487.1:0-327 GCF_054177405.1 Leptonychotes weddellii | reverse complement strand
AGCATGTGCGTTGAGCCCCGTCAGTAAAGAACATTCCAGGCAGCTCCCGGGGTTGCTCTGACTTGCATACTCAGCGTGGGGGGGACAGAGCGTGAGCCCGGACGCTAGGGAGGGCTACAGACCCAGATCCCCGAGGCCTTTGGGTCTCAATCTAGGAATTGGGGAATTTTTGCTGAGCACAATGAGGCGGCCGCCGTCTATTGTGTGGTTTTGGGGTTTGGGGTGTTCTTGCTTGTTTTGGGTTTTTTGCTGTTATTTTTGTGGGGGCCGTATATTGAGTGCGTGTTTGGTATAAGCATTGTAAATGCTGAATTATTTCCCATTAGC
>NW_027714486.1:0-327 GCF_054177405.1 Leptonychotes weddellii | reverse complement strand
GCCAAAGGCAAGGGAAGCAAGGACAAAAATGAACTATTGGGACTTCATCGAGATAAAAAAGTTGCACAGCAAAGGAAACAGTCAACAAAACCAAAAGACAACCGACAGAAAGGGAGAAGATATTTGCCAATGACATATCAGTTGGCCTTCATTTTAGTGTTTGTGTGCATGTATGTTTGTTTCTGTTTGTTTGAGGTATACGTAGCTTTGAGTTGATTTGCTTAAATGAAAAGAAAGCACGTTTTACAAATGTAGTTGGGGATGTGAGGGCGATCTGGCTGCGACATCTGTCACCCCATTGATCACCAGGGTTGATTCGGCTGATCT
>NW_027714485.1:0-327 GCF_054177405.1 Leptonychotes weddellii | reverse complement strand
CCAGGGTTCCACCCCCCGCTTCGCCACTGGAGCGACGTCCCTCAGTGGAGCTGACTTCTACAAGTCCCAATTTTGGGCTCTGCTGCTCTATCACTTGCCAGAAGCGGCTGACAGAGGCCCCCTCCCCTGCCATCTCTCCTCCCGAATATCTCCTCAGATTCACTTCTCCACATGTCCCACCTTCCAGAAAGTGGTCGCTTTTCTGTTCAGAGAGTTGCTGCTATTCTTTTCTTCAATCTCCTGTTGAGTTTGTAGGTGTTCAGAATGGTTTGATCCCTATCCAGCTGAATTCCTGAGACCAGACGAAATCCCGGTCTCCTACTCCTC
>NW_027714484.1:0-327 GCF_054177405.1 Leptonychotes weddellii | reverse complement strand
ATTATTTTATACTATTATTTTTAATTTCTCTAAATCCAAATAACACCATATAAATATATCATGATAAATTTATTATTTATGTAAAATATTTTCAAAATATATTTAAAACTCTAACATACTTTGCAACGGTTCAAATTTAAGATGAAAAATTTTTGATGTCAGCTTAAAAAGACATTGTTTTTCTTTTTTAAAGATTTTATTTATTTGAGAGAGAGAGAGCGCGTATGAGTGGTGGGAAGGGGCAGGGAGAGGGAGAAGCAGGCTTCCCGCTGAGCAAGGAGCCCGATGCGGGGCTCGATCCCAGGACCCTGGGATCATGACCTGAGC
>NW_027714483.1:0-327 GCF_054177405.1 Leptonychotes weddellii | reverse complement strand
CCTTTGGCATGTGCCGATAAACAAGTTTATGTCTGTGTCTTTAGATTCGGGCCCAAACACCCAGCCCTCCCAGAGTGCTAGGAAGCTGGAGATGGATGGGGAAAGTGATAAGATCCGTAGAAAGTGAATGACAGGTAAATATTTTCAAAGGAGAGCAAGAAAAGAATTTCAAAGAGAAGATGGCATATCTGTCCTAAAAATAAAAACTGTCTGGGCATTCAGTGTGAATCAGTAAACCATGGAGTCATACAAAGGGGGAGGTTATGGGGGGACACTCTCAAGGCCATTGGCTGGGTGACTTTGCTAAAGTGCTGGGAAAGTGGAAAA
>NW_027714482.1:0-327 GCF_054177405.1 Leptonychotes weddellii | reverse complement strand
GTGTATGAACTATATTCCAAAAAGCAAGAAAACACAGTTTCTATCACAACCCTAACAGTTGTCTGAATATTACAGGAACATGGTCACTGATTTGAAATGTCAAATGGCATAACAAGAAACAAATTTCGCAAGAATATTCAACTTGGGGCCATTGGTGTTAAGTGGCCTAAGAAGATTTACATTCTTCCAGAAATACAAAATAAGATTTGTCCAGAAATGTTTGAGACACTTCTTCACATAAGTTGTAAAGGCTCAAATTCTACAGATTCCAGTATTATCAGTCTATTGAACAAATAGGGAAAGCAACCGTACTAAGAATATTTGAAT
>NW_027714481.1:0-327 GCF_054177405.1 Leptonychotes weddellii | reverse complement strand
GAGTCCCTGGATCGAGTCCCGCATCGGGCTCCCTGCTCAGCAAGGAGCCTGCTTCTCCCTCTAACCCTACCCCCTCTCATGTACTCTCTCTCTCTCATTCTCGCTCTCTCAAATAAATAAATAAATCTTTAAAAAAAAAAAAAAAAGAGAGACTTCTACTTGCTACTTCAGCACACACACACACATACTGATCTGCCCCTCTTGTTGCAATCTTCTAATTGGATGGATGGGTCAGATTAACAATCAGTAATCACTTGGTTATAACAATGGTCTTTTTCCAATAAGCACTGCTACTTTTCCTTAATTCTCTTTTTCACATCCTATGTG
>NW_027714480.1:0-327 GCF_054177405.1 Leptonychotes weddellii | reverse complement strand
AGAAATATATACCATGTACATGGATTAGAAGACTTGATATTGGTAAGATGTCAATTATCTCCAAACTGGTCTATGGATTTAATGCAATCCCAAACAAAATCTGCACAGGCTTTTCTGTAGACAACAGCTTGAGTCTATGAAGATATAAATAAATGATGTAGAATGGTCAATCCAACACTGAAAAAGAAGAACAGTGTTAGGGGACTCACACTAGTTGATTTCAACTTTTTGTAAAGCTACAATAATCAAGACAATGTAGTATTGATTGCCTCTGGGTTGACTGGAAAGGTACATAAGGGAGCTTTCTGGGGCAAAGTAAAAGTTCTG
>NW_027714479.1:0-5674 GCF_054177405.1 Leptonychotes weddellii | reverse complement strand
GTTCCCTCTCTTGCTGTGTCTCTCGCTGTCAAATAAATAAATAAAATCTTTAAAAAAAAAAAAAAAGAAATTCTTAATCTCAGGAAACAAACTGAGGGTTGCTGGAGTGGTGGGGGAGTGGTGGGGGGTGGGAGGGATGGGTTGACTGGTTGGTAGACATTGGGGAGGGCATGTGCTGTGATGAGCACTGTGAATTGTGTAAGACTGTTGAATCACAGACCTGTACCTTGGAAACTAATAATACATTATATGTTAAAAAAAAAAAAAGAAGAAGATAGTAGGAAGGGAAAGATGAAGGGGGGGAAATCAGAGGGGGAGATGAACCATGAGAGACTATGGACTCTGAGAAACAAACTGAGGGTTCTAGAGGGGAGGACTTGGGGGAATGGGTTAGCCTGGTGATGGCTATTAAAGAGGGCATGTACTGAATGGAGCACTGGGTGTTATATGCAAACAATGAATCATGGAACACTACATCAAAAACTAATGATGTAATGTATGGTGATTAACATAACATAATAAAAAAAAATCTAAGTAGACTTATTATCAGCAAGGATATTGAATCAGTAATCAAAACTTCCCAACAAACAAAAGTTCAGGACCAGATGGCTTCACTGGTGAACTTCACCAAACATTCAAAGAATATTTAATACCGATTGTTCTCAAACTTTCCCCAAATAATTGAAAAGGAGGAAATGTTTCCAAACTCATTTTATGAGGTCAGTGTTACCCTGATACCAAAACCAGACAAGGGCACCACAAAAAAAGAAAAAATATATATATAGGCTAACGTAGATGAACATAGGTGCAGAAATCCTCAACAAAATATTAGCAAACCAAATTCAACAATGCATTAAAATGTTCACATGCCATGATTAAGTGGAATTTATTCCAGGGATGCAAGGATAATTCAACATTTGCAAATCTCTCAGCATGATATACCACATTCACAAACTGAAGGGTAAAAATCATATGATCATCTCCACAGGAGCAGAAAAAGAATTTGACAAAATTCCACATCCATGTATGATAAAAACTCTGAGTAAAGCATGAATAAAGGGAATACACCTCAACATAATAAAGACTATACATAGCAAGCCCATGGCTAACACCATACTCAATGGTGAAAACCCAAAAGCTTTTTTCCTAAGATCACAACAAAGATGCCCACTCTCGCCATTTCTATTTTTTTAAAGATTTTATTTATTTATTTGAAAGAGAGAGAGAGTGAGAGAGCATGAGAGGGGGGAAGGTCAGAGGGAGAAGCAGACTCCCTGCTGAGCAGGGAGCCCGATGTGAGAGTCGATCCTGGGTCTCCAGGATTATGACCTGAGCCGAAGGCAGTCACTCAACCAACTGAGCCACCCAGGCGCCCTCACTATTTCTATTTAATTTAATTTTGGAAATCCTAGCCAAAGCAATTAGGCAAGAAAAAGACATAGAAGGCATTGATTTTGAAAAGAAGGAAGTAAAACTGCCACTGCTTGTGAACATGATTTTATAGAGAGAAAATTTTAAAGACTACACACACACACAAATAAAAACTATTAGAACTAGTTTTTATAGAACCACAGAATTTCCTGAATAGCCAAAGCAATCTTGAGAAAGAAGAACAAAGCTGGAGGCATCATGCTTCTTAATCTCAAACTATAGTACAAAGCGATAGAATCAAAGCAGCATGGTATTGACATAAAAACAGACAGATCAATAGAACAGAATAGAAAGCCCAGAAATAAACCTATGCAAATATAATCAATTAAATTGCAACAAAGGAGGCAAGAATACACAATGGGGAAAGGACTATCTATTCAATAAATGGCACTGGGAAAACTAGACAGTCACAGGAAAAGGAATGAAACTGGAGCATTTTCTTACACCATACATAAAAATTAACTCAAGATGGATTAGACTTGAGTATAAGACCAGAAACCATAAAACCCCTAGAAGAAAACATAGGTGGTAAATTTCTTTAAATCACCCTTGGCAATATATTTCTGAATCTGACTCCATAGGCAATGTCAACAAAAGCAAAAATGAATAAATGAAAAACATCAAACTAAAAAGCTTCTGCACAGCAGAGGAAACCATCAACAAAATAAAAAGGCAACCTACTGAATGGAAGAAAGTATTTGCAAATCCTGTATCCAATAAGGGGCTAATATCCAAAATATATAAGGAACTCAAACAACTCAATAGCTAAACAAACAAACAAATCAATCAATAAAAATTTAATTAAAAGTGGACAAGGAACTTGAATAGACATTTTACCAAAAAATACATGTAAATGGCCAAAAAGCACATGAAAAGATGCTCAGCATCCCTAATCATCAGGGCAATGCAGATCAAACCACAATGGGATATCATCTCATACCTGTCAGAATGGTTATTATCCAAAATACAGGAAATACCAAGTGTTGGTGAGGATTTGGAGAAAAGGGAACCCTTGTGCACAATTGGTGGAAATATAAATTGGTGCAAAAGCTGTGGAAAACAGTATGGAGGCTCCTCAAAAAATTAAAAGTAGAACTATTAGAAAATCCAGTAATTCTACTTCTGCATATTTATCTGAAGAAAATGAAAACAATAATTTTAAAATATATATATGCATCTTTATGTTCATTGAAGCATTAGTCAATATAGCCAAGATATGGAAGCAACCTAAGTATCCATGGATACATGAATAGATAAAGAAGATGTGGTATGGAGATATATATATACATTATTCTCCCATAACAGCTATACCAACAAGACAAAACAAAACAATTAGTATTTCCTTGTATTGCCTTAAAACTAGAAAATCTCTTAGGAAAAACTGTCATCTTAATACTATTCAGTCCTCTTGACAGAAATAATTTGTTTTTCCTTTTTTTTTTTGGTTTGTTGTTGTTTGCCATTTGATTGGATTATGCGTCTCTTATTACACACTTTTCAGACTCTGAAAACACTCTTCCCTTGCTTTGGAATTGGAGGGCCCAGGGTTCTAACCCCAGCACTATCACATGTTCACTGTGTGACCTTGGACAAGATACTTGACCTTCTAAAACTATAAATTCATCTGTAAAATGGAGTTATGTCCTTATCTACTGATTAGATGGTTTTAAAGATTAAATAGGAAAATTATGTTAAAAACCCCTTGTGGGGAATTAAATAAGCACTCGCTAAATACTGGCTTTCAAAAATAGCACATTTTTATTGGTAGCATCTTTAGTTTTTAAGGAAAGGGAGCAAAAGTCATTGGAGAAGCAATGGCTGATAAATTGAGTGTTCAAAGAATATATGGAGTCCTGGTGAAGGAGAGATCAGAAATGCGATGTTGGGGCATCTACTTCTTAAGTAATCTTCAGATGCTTGAGTTGGGTGAAGGGTGAAAAGACAGCCCTGGCTGAGGAAGTAGGTTTTGGTTATTTATAAGGATCTGAGGGGAGGCCACAGGGACCTGTGGGAAAGACAGCTAGGTCTTCCCCACCAAGGCCAACCTCATAGACACATGCTCCATGCAGTCCTATGGGACCCCAAGCTCAGAGGGCCTTGAGTTTGGTTTGTGCTTTTCTGCTGCCATCCTGAAATGCTTAAAATTTTTTGATTAAGAGACCGCCATCTACATTCTGCCCTGGGCCCTGAACATGATGTAGTTGTCCTATCTCTACCCCTTCCAGCTCTTGCCTAGCCTTCCATCTGATGGGGTAAGGACAGCCCTGTGTTTGTCTAGGGCCTTATCCCCAAGGGTCCTGCTAACACACCATTACATTAGGAAATGAAAAGGAACTCAGCAGCGTACTTGCTCGGAAGAGGGAGAAAGAGCGAGAGAATGTACTTTTTCGGGAATGTGCATATTGAACATTGGTGTACAGCTAAAATATAGGTCATAATTTACAAGCTAACTGTATACTCAGCTCTTTAAACAACAACAACAAAAAGGATATAAAGTGAGAGAGATGGGCATGTCAGAGGCACAATTTTTGCCGATGATTCTGAACCTGTGCTTCATGGCAAAACTGACAAATCTGCTGAGTTGCTCCTTCTTTCCTTGCCATCCACCATGCCCAGATGATTCTCTGGCAACTAATTATTTTCATCTTAGAAGTGGGTGAGAGTGTATAGAAGCAGTGATTGGAGGAGAAGAGGAATAACATTTATTGAGTGCCTATCACATGCCAAGTGTTAAGCTAGGGACTTTGCATAGAGTTTCTCATTTATTCCTCACAATGGTCCTGTGGGTGGGTAGTATTATCTCCATTTTACAGATAAAGAAACAGGGCCCAGTGAATTATCCAATTTCACCAAGTCACAACATAAAGTAAGTAGCAAGAAAAGGATATAAACCCAGGTTTCTCTGTCACCAAATGCCTTGTTCTTTTTAGTGTAATATACTGTCCACCAACTGGAAACTGAGACGGATGAAGAAATATTCCATTACTACATTCCAAGCTCTGTTCTAAATGCATTACATGTTTTAACTCATTTAATTCTCACATTGAGACAGGCTCAGAAAGTTTAAGTAAATTCCATAAGGACTTGTAGCTGTTACGTGTCAGAACAAGGATTCAAACCTAAACAGTCTGTCTTCAAAGCCAAAACCCTTAGCTAACCCATGATGCTACTTTTTCTAAAAAAAAGGTGGAGGGGGGTTAGGGGAAGGACAAACTTGGTGATTGAATATAGATTGAACATAGAAAAGGCAAAGGGTGAATTCTAGGTTTTACGTTTGAGTACCTGGTGAGAATGACCTGATGGTGTCATTTAGTAAAATGTGAAATATAGAAAAAAATGAGGTGCAGGTTTCAGGGCAATGATTGTGACATCACTTTTGGACATGCTGAGTTTGGGGTGCTCAGAAGACATCCACAAAGATGCTATACATCATTAGCACCTTCCTTCCAGGGTTGTTGTGGAGACTGAATGAGTTCATACATGCAGAGTGCTTAGAATGGTACCCGGCAGAGTAAGTGCTAGGTAAGTGTTTGCTATTATTATGATCCAGTACACAACTGGGTCATTGCAGAGCTAAGAAGATTATTATGACCCAGTAAGCAGTTGGGTCAGATGGAGCTAAGAAGAGAGATTTTGACCTGAGATATAAACTCAAGAGTTCTGAACTTACAGATGAAAACAGAAGTCATGGGCGAAGAGGAGATCTCTTAAAGAGAAAAGACAGAAGGAGAAGAGAAGAAATCCTTAGGAACAATTCATCTTGATAGACACAAATCATCTGAGATATTGGATAAAGGCTTATCATTTGGAAGTTACTGAAGTTTCAACAAAAGGGAAAACCTTCTTTATATTTGCAATAAAACATTAAGTCTCTGACCGAGAAAGACCATTCCTTAGATGGTAACCCATACAATCAGAAATAACAAGTGAGATAACATTAAATCAAATTCCTACAGAAAGGGGACCACAGCTACCGAAACTGCTCTGTTCCATCACAAGAGTTTGTGCCCAGCATTAACATCCACTGGGGATTTCTTAGCTCCTCAATTAGCTTCCAACCCAAATGTGCTATCCCAGCTTTACGTGGTCAAGAGTCCTGGTCTTCAAGATGTTGGCGGGGATGCAGAGAAAGGGGAACCCTCCTACACTGTTGGTGGGAATGCAAGCTGGTGCAGCCACTCTGGAAAACTGTATGGAGGTTCCTCAAAAAGTTGAAAATAGAGCTACCATATGATCCAGCAAT
>NW_027714478.1:0-327 GCF_054177405.1 Leptonychotes weddellii | reverse complement strand
TGATTTGGGGAGAAATGAATCCCTTACTGGTTTTGCACCCCACCTTGCCAACATCTCTGAGAACAGCCTCAAAACGGAGAAAGTGCATGTGAAATGTGAGCATTTGAGGGAACCACGGTAAAAGCAGGCAGAAGTCCTCTCTCTAAACAAACCCAATGTCTTCTTTGTGTTTTTGTTGTAAATGTACTCCAAAATATTTCGCAATAATTTTGCAATATTTTGGACTTCTTGTGGAGCTCCTATTTGAAATCAAGAAGGCTAATATTTCTAATTTGATTTTGTGTAATAGTAAGAAATAATCAACCAACCAAATGTGATTCAGATTTT
>NW_027714477.1:0-327 GCF_054177405.1 Leptonychotes weddellii | reverse complement strand
TTTTTTTTTAAAGATTTTATTTATTTATTTGACAGAGAGAGACACAGCGAGAGAGGGAACACAAGCAGGGGGAGTGGGAGAGGGAGAAGCAGGCTTCCCGCGGAGCAGGGAGCCCGATGTGGGGCTCAATCCCAGGACCCTGAGATCATGACCTGAGCCGAAGGCAGACGCTTAACGACTGAGCCACCCAGGCGCCCCCTTATATCCTCATTTTTACAAGCCAGGTGCAAAACAGATGTTCAATAAATACTGAATGAATGAATCAACTGGATACTAAAGAAGAGTGGCTAAGAGCAGAGGTTCTAGAATCAGGTTGCCTCAGTCCAA
>NW_027714476.1:0-327 GCF_054177405.1 Leptonychotes weddellii | reverse complement strand
TTGAGGAGGGCACATTCTGCATGGAGCACTGGGTGTTATGCACAAACAATGAATCATGGAACACTTCATCTAAAACTAATGATGTAATGTATGGGGATTAACGTAAGAATAAAAATAAATAAATAAATAAAAAAAGAATATGAACACCAGTAGATGGGGACTCTCTTAGAAACTGCCTATCACAGTCTTCTATTTGACAGCGCCCCCCCACCCCCCGCAGTGACTCACAACCCTTCTACATGGAAAATAGATTCACCCCCTCCCAAGGTTCCTAAAAGATTCATCCAATGACAGCATCAACTCAAATCCAGAATCTTGTTATGTAAG
>NW_027714475.1:0-327 GCF_054177405.1 Leptonychotes weddellii | reverse complement strand
GTGCCATTCACAGGGATCCCATTGTGAACAAAGCACACCCTGCGTCCTTGGAGAAGCAGCAGCAATACCATCCCCTCTTCATCATCATCACTGACAGAGGGCCTGTGGTTGCGATCCAGCTTCTGATGACAGAAACAGCTTATGTGGGGAATACACATGTTTGTGTGTATGAGGGTCTTTAAATGCCCCCATTTTAGAACGTTTTCCATCTTGTAACTTTATCATGTTTTGTCTTTTGTCATTTTCTTTTTCACTGCTGGGGGACCTGTCTCTAGAAAGTTCCATCTCTCGGGCGCCTGGGTGGCTCAGTCGTTAAGCGTCTGCCTT
>NW_027714474.1:0-327 GCF_054177405.1 Leptonychotes weddellii | reverse complement strand
AGAGAATGCCAGAAGAGGGGCTGTCAGGGAGGAGAGAAAGCCCAGAAGGAAACTCCCTGCCCACCCCCGACCCCCAGGTGCAGACGGAGGGAGAGACCAGGTGCTGGTTCTGGCTTCCAAGTCCTCCAAGCACCTTGTTAGAGGTTTGGAAACAGGAAGGCTGGGCCAGAAGGGGAGCCTGTCCTCATCGCATGGGCCCCTCGGGCTTGTTGGGACACCTGCTTGGGAATTAGGGCCCCAGAGAGCCCTCTCTGCCTCACAAAAGTGGGCAAGCATGTCTCCTGTAACCTGCAAACAAACAATTTCAAGGGGCCTGACCAGAACCTA
>NW_027714473.1:0-327 GCF_054177405.1 Leptonychotes weddellii | reverse complement strand
TTTAAAAAGAACTGCCTCTGTTGCTTTGTGTTGGTCCCGTGACTGCCGACCGCCGGCCAGTTTTCTGTGGCACGCCGCGAGCCGTCTTTGTCACGCCCGCCGCTGCGACTTCTCCCCCGTGGAGCAGCTGTCCGGTCCAGTGACTCGCCTCCCCGGGCTGGAAGTGGGGACGGAGTTGCCCCTGACCCTGCAGCCGGGATGGCGCCTTGCCGGGCTCTGAGACCGGATGTACCTGTGCACCTGCGGATTCTGGGTGAGTGAGCGTCGGGGTCTGCTGTCTGATCCCGAGGGTCTGCGATGTGGATGGGCCACGTCCGTACCAGCTGC
>NW_027714472.1:0-327 GCF_054177405.1 Leptonychotes weddellii | reverse complement strand
CCAAGCATAAGCTGACACCCTGCAACTTCCCCCAACCCCCCACTCCTGGGTGGGACAAGTGTGACATTCTTCCAGGGATCTCCCGGCTATCTTAATGTTAATACCTTGCTAGAGGGGAAAACAACCTTAACTTGATAATGACAAGGCCTATGGTATCTTGTAGGTCCTCTTTAGCATATGAAAGTTCTTTTGAAACCTCCCTTTTTCCTTACCTCCCCCAACCGCATAGTATATAATCACCCACCCCTCACAACCCCGGGGCAGCAGCTCTTTCTGCCCACAGGTCCTGTTCCTGTGCTTTAATAAAATCACCATTTTGCAGCAACA
>NW_027714471.1:0-327 GCF_054177405.1 Leptonychotes weddellii | reverse complement strand
TGGGACACCTGCATGGAAACAGGGCTCCGTGGTAGCTCTGGGCCTGTCGGTCTTTATGTCCACCGTTCCCCCTTGAAACAGCTTCGGCTGTCACGTGCTTCGGGTCTTCGTGACTGGTGTGGCTCCCGAGGACACGGCACAGCCCGTATTGCAGGAAGCCACTGCACGGGAAGGTATCCAAGCTGGGGTGCGGGGGTGAAGGGGCCAACATGCAGCAGAAAGCATTTTCGCTTTAGAAAACTAGCACCACCATGTGTCGCGAGTGAGCGTTGTCCTGCAAACACAGTCCGAGTGGAAAGGTTTTGCTCCATACACAGCAGGCCGCAA
>NW_027714470.1:0-327 GCF_054177405.1 Leptonychotes weddellii | reverse complement strand
TATAGGCTACCTGTTACTGACCTGACCTTGGTGGTGGTATTTGTGTTCCATGAAGATCTCTGCAAATAGGATATGGAGAATTTTGTTTGTAAGTCTAGGTTGGACCATGACAAGCTGAATGTTTCTAGGAGTCTTCCCTGTAAGAGATAGCTTATGATGGTCCTTACCCACTCCCACATTTGAATGAAAATAAGATAAGAATAAACTAAATTTTGTAAAAGACCTTATTTTTAAGAGAACTATTTCCTCTTAAGCAATCTCCCACCAAAGTGTAATTGAGAAGTATACTTACCTGAAATCTTAGGTGGCCTATATTTAGAATTCTTT
>NW_027714469.1:0-327 GCF_054177405.1 Leptonychotes weddellii | reverse complement strand
TATTTAACTCAGAGAGCTGTTATGAGATATGAGCAAAACTTTAAAAAGCATCTGATAAATTGAGAGTTCTAGAGGGGAGGGGGGTAGGAGGATGGGTTAGCCTGGTGATGGGTATTAAAGAGGGCACATTCTGCATGGAGCACTGGGTGTTACGCACAAACAATGAATCATGGAACACTACATCAAAAAATAATGATGTAATGTATGCTGATTAACATAATAAAAAAATTTTTTTTAAAAAGAATCATAGTGAGGAAGGATGCTGGAGCCAAATATTGCTGGTGTCTTCAATTTTGGCTCTACCTCTTACACAGGCAAGTAATTTAC
>NW_027714468.1:0-5677 GCF_054177405.1 Leptonychotes weddellii | reverse complement strand
GGTGATGATGGTGATGGTGATGAGGATGGTGATGATGGTGATGATGATGGTGATGATGGTGATGGTGATGATGGTGGTGATGGTGATGAAGATGGTGATGATGGTGGTGATGGTCATGATGGTGATCATGATGGTGATGATGGTGATGGTGGTGATGATGATGATGATGATGGTGGTGATGATGATGATCATGGTGTTGGTGGTGATGATGGTGGTGCTGGTGATGATGGTGGTGATAGTGATGGTGATGAGGATGGTGATGATGGTGATGGTGATGAGGATGGTGATGATGGTGGTGATGGTGATGATGGTGATGATGAAGGTGATGATGAGGGTGATGGTGACAGTGATGATGGTGATGAGGATGGTGATGATGGTGGTGATGGTGATGATGGTGATCATGATGGTGATGGCGGTGACGATGATGGTGATGGTGGTGATAGTGATGGTGATGATGATGGTGGTGGTGACAATGATGGTGATGAGGTTGGTGATGATGGTGGTGACGATGAGGGTGATGGTGACAGTGGCTATGACAAGCCAGAAGCTGTCCTCGTCTTCCTGTCCACACACATCCTGTGTGCCAGACACAGTGCTGTGGTTATACTCGCAGCCCCTCTGGGACTCACCTGTCCCACCAGCAAGGGCTGGGAGAACAGTTGTTTTTTGTGTTTCAGAGCCTGTTTCGTCTCTTCTGAGCATCCAGTTCCTCCCTGTGGTCCTGGTTATCTGTGGCCATGTAATAGTCACCCCAAAGCCTAGTGGCTTCTGACAATAATCACATCGTTTTTTTCCCAGGAATCTGTATGTTGGACTCAGCAGACAGACTTCACCTGGATCCCCGGAGCCCCATCATTGTTCTGTGGCCAGATCCTCACGAGGGCCATGTGGGAGCCACACAGCCTGTGTGACCCTCGGGGGTCCCAGGGCACCGAGTCCCCAGACTGGCCACCCTCCAGGAGGGAGCGAGGCCTGGATCATGGCAGGTGTCCCGTCACCCCTGCAAGTGTGTGGGGGGGCCGGCTCTCTGGCTGGGTCAGGCCTGCCGTTCCCTCCTTTTTCTCTCCAGGCTTCTTTGTGACTCGTTCTCTGGGAGCCCGGCTGCATCAGGGGTCTGGTCCTCTCTGTCCCCCACCCCGTCACTGTGCCTCCTCTGCTCCCCCTGAACGGTGGGTCCTTGGCCGACCGGAAGCTGCAGAGGCTCCGGGGCCTGGTGTGCCCATTCCCACCCACTTTCCGTTTCCTCCTCCTATGGGGTCCTGGCCAGCTCAGGCTTCTCTGGGCCTCAGTCTCCCTTGCACGTGGGGCCTGAGGCTGTCAGGGTGGAGTCAGCAAACTGGATGGACAGTGGCTGGTCCGTGGAATCCTGAGTGGGCCCACGCATGTCACCCGTGCCCGTGTTCGGGAAGGACTGCTCCCTGTGTGTGACCTGGGGCATGTCACTTCCCACACTATGGTTTTGCCTGTCATGTGGAGAAGCTCACGTGGTGCCTGGGCCTCTGGCTGGTACTCAGGGATTTAGCTGTTGTTGGCACAGTTAGGGTCTCAGGGACCATCTTGAGTCTGACATGTGGCCACTGACTGCATCGAAGCTGAGTGACGACCGAGTTGTCCCCATGTGTCCCCATGGCTGCTCCCTATGGAAGTGTGTCAAGGACCAGTGTCTGGGTGTCCTCCAGAGATCAGCAGGCAGGAGTGGGGGGAGTGGGGCAGCCCTGAAGCCGGGGGTGAGGTTGGCGAGGGAGAGGGCAGAAAGAGGGAGGGAAATCACCGTGGCCAGTGATTGGCAAGGAGGGGATCCCCCACCGGGCCTTGCGTGCTCCCTGGCCACTCAGACCGGTGTGCAGGCACCGGCCTGCCCCTGCCTCCCCTGTGTCCTCCTGCCAGCCTGGCCTCTCCCCTGCAGCAGGCTCCCTGCAGGGTGGACAGCTCTGGCAGCCTTCTCCATGGGGCACCAGGACCTGGGAAAGGTGGGAGGAGGTGAGCTAGTGCGCGGGGGCCTTAGCTGTCGAATCTCAAACACGTGTTCGAGTCGAGCTGAGGTTTAGTGGCCATGGGCCGTTCTGCCGTGAGAGAGCAGCAGGGCTCTGGTGTCTGACCTCCTGGCAGGAGGTTTCGCTGCTCCTGGTGTTTGCTCTCTCAAGTAATCACGGAGGACCCACCTTGCACACTGAGCTTGTGTGCCTTCCTACCTTTTGCCTCAGAATAGGTGTGCAGGTGTGGAATTCCTGCCCCAGGAATAGCTCAAGGCACACGCGGCAGCAGTAGGTCAGGAGGCGCCTTCCGGTGGGTCCTGCTCCCCTCCCCCCCCGGCCCTGCTGCTGGGACGGGTCCGCTGCCTGCACTGAGCTCCTGGAAGCCTCAGAGGGCAGGCGATGCCCGTCCCTCCCCTCTGCACCTGGAAGGGCCCACTTCCTTTTTGATTTCTTTGTGAGGTTCCTCCTATAACTTAAAAAATAAATAAATGTCAGAACAGGGTTATAGAAGTTGGGGTTTATGTTAAATTCACATTCTTGACAATAGTAATAGGAAAAGCCACGATGCAATTTAATTGTAATTCAGGACATACTTCACAAACGCGAGCAGTGAGGTGTGGGGTGTCCAGGCCGGGCGGGACTCTGAGCGCTGGGGAGCTCTGTGGGCAGGGTCCTGCCCCTGGGCTTCCGGAAAGCCCTGCCTGGCTGGGGGCAGAGCAGGGATTCCCACGGGATGACCTTGGAAGAGCCGCTTCCTCTGCGGGCCCCCAGCCCTTTATGCCGCAAGCGCTTCGCAGCGCCTAGTGTGGATGTGGGTTCTGCCCAAGAAACCGGGAGCCCAGGCCTCCCCTGGAGCACAGGCTGTGCTGGCGCCTGTGACCCCCACTGCTGCCTCTAAAGTGTCAGCGGTGCTCCCCCCACCCATTCAGGTCCCTCCTGCTTGGCCAGTTTCTTCAGTGTTTTGTCCCCCCCCAACCACCCGCCACTCCACCTGCTGTCTTTCTACTTACTGGGCTCATGGCACTTACATTAGCTGTAACCTTTGTGGGGTTGACTCTGTGCCGGATGCCAGGTCACTGGGGGCTCAGATCAAACCAGTCCCCAGCCTCACTTGTCATGTGCCCCTGAAAACATGACCTCCCTCCGCAGGTCTCACCACTGGCTTTCAAGCCAGTGGTCGAAGGAGCCCAGACAGGAGCACAGGCAAACATGCATGTACACACTCATGCAAGCACACACAGCACACACTCACGTGCATACTCCCACATGCACCCACACATGCAGACACACATGCATGCCACACATACACACTCATGCATGCAGCCACACACACAGCACACACTCACATGCTCATACAGGCAACCGCACATGCATGCACACACGTACACATGCACGCACACACGACGTACACATGCAGCTCATGCACACATGTGCGCACACATGGATGTACACACATGCACACACATGGATGCACACATACATATGCACACATGGATGCACACATACATATGCACACACGCACACACATGGATGTACACATACATATGCACACACGTGCACACACATGGAGGTACACATATGCACACACGCGCACACACATGGATGCACACATATGCACACACATGGATGTACACATACATATGCACATATGCGCACACATGGATGCACACATACATATGCACACACGTACACATGCACGCACACACGACGTACACATGCAGCTCATGCACACATGCACACACACATGGATGTACACATATGCACACACGACGTACACATGCAGCTCATGCACACATGTGCACACATACATATGCACACATGCACACACATGGATGTACACACATATGCACACACGTACACATGCATGCACACACGATGTATGCATGCAGCTCATACACACGTGTGCACACATGGATGTACACATACATATGCACACATGCACACACACACGGATGTACACACATATGCACACACGTACACATGTACGCATGCAGGACGTACACATGCAGCTCATGCACACATGCGCGCACACATGGATGTACACATATATATGCACACATGCACCCACGGATGTACACACATATGCACACACGTATGCATGCACGCACGACGTACGTATGCAGCTCATGCACACATGGATGTACACATATATATCACACATGCACACACACATGGATGTACACACATATGCACACACACACACATGCATGCACGCACGATGTACACATGCAGCTCATGCACACACACATGGATGTACACATACGTATGCACACATGCACACACATGGATGTACACATGTATGCACACATGCACCCACGGATGCACACACATATGCACACACGTATGCACGCATGCATGACGTATGCATGCAGCTCATGCACACATGGATGTACACATATATATGCACACATGCACACACACATGGATGTACACACATATGCACATACATACACATGCATGCATGCACGATGTACACATGCAGCTCACGCACACATGGATGTACACATACGTATGCGCACATGCACACACATGGATGCACACATACATATGCAGACATGCGAACACATGGATGTACACATACATATGCACACATGCACACATGCAGCACACACACAGCCGCAGTTTTGTTGTGGGTTCACCACCAGGAGGAATCGTGCATACCTTGTTCTCTAATGTGTGTTTTCCACTCCGGGATCCATGTCAACATGTAAAGATGTACTTTGTTCTTCTTTTAAAGGTGGCCTAGCAGCACCCTGGCCATGCTGAGCACTGAGCACCGTGTGTGCCTGAGGCATGACGTGGTGACAGGTCCACTTCCCTGACTCTCACTGCTTTCGTGGCTGCATGCCCGAGTGGCTGGCCCCTGCTGTGGCCCGTGGCCTGTGGCCTATGGTGTGTGGGGCCTCGGTCTGTGTCCAGGGTGCACTGTGAGCATCTCACCCCGCTGACAGCCAGGGTGGGCTGCCCCCCACACGGGTCACTGGCTGGCAGCCTCCACTCCTGTAGGCGTGAGGCCTGGGTCCATGCTCTCCCTCCCCGGTCACGGCACGGCCACCCTGGGGCCCCGGGGCCTGCACATTGTGGGAAGTCAGTCCCTCACTGACCCCGTCTTCTGGGGTCCCGGGAAGCTGGGCTGCTCTCGGGAGGGAGGGCAGGGTCAACAGGGTCTGAGGCCATGTCTCAGGTGGCCTCCGCCTCCTGCGCTCCTGACCCCGACTGGGGTGGCCGTGGCCTCCGTGGGGCTCCTGCCATCACCAGAGCCGAACACACTAATGCAGCCGTTGTTGGGCCGCTGAGGCGGTGCTTATTCTGGGACAGAACTGACCTCCTGGGGGCTCTCGTCCTTGCCCGAGGCCCTGCAGCCCCTCCGTGCCAGTTCCCTGCCAGGCTTGCCCTCCTCCCTCTGCCTTCCACCTCTCTGTCCTTCTCCCCCCTTCACTCTCTCCTCTCCCCCTCCCCGCCATCTCGTCCCCTCCCCCCTCCCCATCCCCTTGCTCCTCCCCTCCTCTCCCTCCTCTCCCCTTCTCCCTCCCCCTCCTCTCACACCTCCTCCCCTCCCCCTCCTCTCACACCTCCTCCCCTCCCCCTCCTCCCCTCCCCCTCCTCTCCCCTCTTTCCCTCCCTCTCCCCTCCCCCTCTTCTCTCTCTTCTCCTCCTCTCCCCCCTCTTCCTCCCTCTCCCTTCACTCCTCCACCCTTCAC
>NW_027714467.1:0-327 GCF_054177405.1 Leptonychotes weddellii | reverse complement strand
CCCCTCCAACCTGCTTACTTCTGCCCGGGTGTCCCTGCTGCAGACAAGGGAGGACCCAGTGCCCCTCCTCAAGGGGGGCCTCTTCTTGCCTTCAGCCCTGGTAGGGCCACCACCGGAGCTCGGCAACATTCGCAAACGTTTTTCTTTACGGTCTGTGTCTCCTGCTGAGGCCCACACTCGCCGGGGGCAAAGGATGGCCCGCCGGTGGGCAATTCTGGGTCTTTCTGCTGAGGGGGCAGTGAGGCAGTTCCAGCCCCCCGTGCGGGGGCGCAGGAGGTGAAGCAGGAGCATCACCCTCTGAAGAACATCCCCGGGCTGCTCCCTCCA
>NW_027714466.1:0-327 GCF_054177405.1 Leptonychotes weddellii | reverse complement strand
ACCTACTCATTCTTCTAGAAATCCATCCAGGAAAGTAGCCCAGGATGCAGTCAAAATTCTGTGTACAAATATGCTTTTACAGCATAACTTATAAAGTAGAAAATGGGCAACAGCCTTAGTGTCAGACAAGAGGATGGCTAACAAAAATGATGGGAAACCCTCATTTTAGAGGGTTAGACATTAAAAGTCTCTTTCTTTCTTTCAACATTTTATTTATTTATTTGACAGAGAGAGAGAGCACAAGCAGGGGGAGCAGCAGAGGGAGAAGCAGGCTCCCTGATGAACAGGGAGCCCTATGTGGAGCTCCGTCCCAGGACCCTGGGATCA
>NW_027714465.1:0-327 GCF_054177405.1 Leptonychotes weddellii | reverse complement strand
GGGCAGGAGGTATGGGCCGGAAGGTAGAGAAGCAGCCCCACAGTACAGAAGTGCTGTATGTCCTGGGCTCTCTCTGTAGGGTCTGGTCCCCTGTGCCCAGATCCTGGCCCCACGTCTGACCCCAGGGCTCCCAGCCCTCTCCCGCGGAATCCTGAACCCTGCCTGGCCTAGCCTAGAACATTCAGTCATTTCTCTCCAACTCCAAGTCAAGTAAAGTCCAAACTTTGGAATCTATTAGACTTCGGTTCAAGTCCCAACTCTGCAACAGATTATGTGTGTGGCCTTGAATAAGTAACTACCCTCTCTGAGTCTGTCTCTTCATCTTTA
>NW_027714464.1:0-327 GCF_054177405.1 Leptonychotes weddellii | reverse complement strand
CTAAAATTATTTGTAGATTTATCTGTAGATTTATTGCAATCCCAATAAAAATTTCAATACTTTTTCTGGAAATTAAAAAAGCCTGGTACTAACATTTATATAGAAATGCAGAGTTTAGAAGAGCCAAGACACTCTTAAAGGAGAAGAATGAGGTGGTACCCTATTGCCTGTCAAGATGTATTAAAAGTCTGCAGTGGGGCGCCTGGGTGGCTCAGTTGGTTAAACGTCTGCCTTCGGCTCAGGTCATGGTCCCGGGGTCCTGGGATCGAGCCCTGCATAGGGCTCCCTGCTTGGCGGGAAGCCTGCTTCTCCCTCTCCCACTCCCCC
>NW_027714463.1:0-327 GCF_054177405.1 Leptonychotes weddellii | reverse complement strand
CTCATTAGAAGTCTCAGGGACCTCTGGTCATCTCCAGGGAGGGCCCAGCTCACAGCATAAGCAACCAAATGCAAAGTGCCACAGTCACAAATAGCATGTATAGTATGACAATATTTTGGTTTTTTTTTAAAAAAACCATGTATGTTGAAATTATATGGTATTTGCCTTTCTCTGACTGACTGCTTCCACTTAGCATGATCCTCTCTGGCTCCAGCCAGAGATCATTGAGCCCAATGGTCAAGAAAGAATTCTTGAAACATCTTTGGTGCAAAAAGGTGGTTTTATTATTGCATGGGGACAGGACCTGTGGTCAGAAGGAGTTGCACT
>NW_027714462.1:0-327 GCF_054177405.1 Leptonychotes weddellii | reverse complement strand
GTCTTTGTTATCTGTACTTGGTAAACTCTCCACACTGCATCTACATTACTTTCGAACTTGGAGGTGAATATATTTTAAAATTGTAAGAGTGAAAATGTGGGGGAAAGCCCCCAGAGTGTGGCCCTAACTTCAGGAAGGAGCTAGCTCCTGGAATATGATGATGGCCATTTGAAGAGATGGAGCCTGATTTCCCTCCCGGGTCACCTCTGAACAGGTAAATGGGGAGATGGATGGATGGATGGATGGATGGATGGATGGATGGTTATTATCTGTGGATGGTTAGTAGCCATGGATGGTTAGTAGATGGATGGATGGTTAGTAGATGTA
>NW_027714461.1:0-327 GCF_054177405.1 Leptonychotes weddellii | reverse complement strand
AAGGTGGAAAATCCTTGGAAAACAAAAGTCTGATACATTTGTTACACTTGGCTCAAAGTCCAGGAATTTTGAGTGATTTGCCATTTCCCCCTACAATTCTGGAACTACTTACTTGTTATTTAAGAAGTTACTAAGTAGAGGAGGGGGGAAAGATGGCGGAGGAGTAGGGGACCCTATTTCAACTGGTCCCCGGAATTGATCTGGATATCTACCAGACCACTCTGAGCACCCATGAAACCAGCCTGAGATGTAAGAAGATCTGGATCTCTACAAGCAGAATATTGCAGGCGGTTGGTTTTGAGGTACGAAGTGGGAAGCCGTGATTCC
>NW_027714460.1:0-327 GCF_054177405.1 Leptonychotes weddellii | reverse complement strand
GGGTTCCTTGCTCAGCGGGGAGCCTGCTTCCCCCTCTCCTTCTACCTGCTACTCTGCTTGTGCACTCTCTCTCTCTCTGTCAAATGAATAAATAAATCTTAAAAATAAATAAATAAAGGGCTCCTGAGTGGCTCAGTCGTTAAGCGTCTGCCTTCGGCTCAGGTCGTGATCCCAGGGTCCTGGGATCGAGCCCCTTAGCAGGCTCTCTGCTCAGTGGAAAGCCTGCTTCTCTCTCTCCCACTTCTGCTGCTTGTGTTCCCTCTCTTGCTGTCTCTCTCTCTGTCAAATAAATTAAAAAAATAAATAAATATAAATAAATTAAATAAA
>NW_027714459.1:0-327 GCF_054177405.1 Leptonychotes weddellii | reverse complement strand
GCCTGCTCCCCACCCAGCCCTGCAGACCCACTCCCAGAGGCGGCAGTTGCCTTGTCGGCCTCTGGCTCCCCCGGTGGACAGGGAAGGCCAGCTCCCAGGGCACCGGCCGTTCCGGGCTCTTCCTCGCCGGGGTGGGGGTGGGGGTGGGGGTCCCCGCGCCAGCTCCGGTGGGTGGGGGGCGGGCTGGGCAGCTGCACCTACCGAAGCCGATGAGGCCCAGCGTCTCCCCGCGGATGCGGGCTGCTCCCGAGGCCACCTCCCGGATCTGCTCGACGCTCTGGACCCGCGTGCCCTCCCGCAGCGCCTGGTACAGCCACGTGTTCCGCC
>NW_027714458.1:0-327 GCF_054177405.1 Leptonychotes weddellii | reverse complement strand
TTTGCATTCACTTGATAGAATCTGGTAAATAGCTGTTAGTGTCCCTTGCCTTTCTGATTCTCCTTAGAGGCCATCTAGGCAAAAATGTGTCACTGAGTCCTAGTTTCTGTGCTCAGAAGTTGATTGAATTTACATTAAGAAACAATACATGTTCCCTCTTTCTTAGCACGCATGAATGATGGGTGTGAATTTGCAGCACAAGAAAGTGAATGAAATAAGACACCCCAGGGCAGCTAGGGACACCAGCCCAGGACTAGAGAGGGGCCGGTGCTAGAGGTTCTAAGAGTGAGGGTCTCTCCCTACCTTGGTGACCCCTGTTCAAGGATG
>NW_027714457.1:0-5677 GCF_054177405.1 Leptonychotes weddellii | reverse complement strand
TTTTTTTTTTTAAAGATTTTATTTATTTATTTGACAGAGAGATAGACAGAAGAGCACAAGCAGAGGGAGTGGCAGAGGGAGAGGGAGAAGCAGGCTCTGCACTGAGCAGGGAACCCGATGTGGGACTCGATCCCAGGACCCTGAGATCATGACCTGAGCCGAAGGCAGACGCTTAACCATCTGAGCCACCCAGGCGCCCTAGACCAGTAGTTCTTATGGTTGGGGGGCGGGTATTAGAATTTCCTGAAAAGGTATGAGAAAATATTCATGTCCCCACCTCCACCCCAGAGAAAGCATCTACAATTTTGGTTGAGGGAGGGAGACATGATGCACTTTTTTTAAAAAAAAATTCCAGGTCTTTTTGATAACCTGAATCCTCCCTACTCTCTGCCTCCACCCCCTCCCCCACACCAAGTTAAAAATTGTTTTAAACCACAAAACAGTTTTTTACATTGATTGTCATGCTTGGGGCCTGGGGTTGTGTTTGGAAGAGGCTGACGACCTGCTTGATCCTTTCTCAGTCATTCTCTTGTCACAATCCACTCTCCATCCCCACCTGCCAAGTGAAAACAAAATGGACGGGTGGCGGAATTATAAGAGAAGAGTGCCTAGACCCTTTGGTCCCCAAATGAATCTCTACAGGAAATGCATTTTGCCCTTTGCATCTGGGTTTTATCAGAGGAAAGGATTCTGTCTTTGAATACTCATATTCTTCAAAGTAGGTAAAAGACAAAAAAGAGTTGGATAAATCAAAAGGAAGGTAGTGTAATTACTGAAGAATCCCAAGACAATCACTTCCGTTCCTTTATCCACATTTCCACATGTGTATTATTGCACAAACAATATCCATGGCATAATTCAAAAATAACTCATCTTTGACATTGGAATGCAAGGCTACTTTTTTCTTTAACAAATATTTATTGAGAACACACTACATACTAGGCACTTTCACATACATTATTTCATTTCATCCTTACAATAACTCTTTGAGGGAGGCATATAAGCAGTCTGAGGCACAGAGAGGATAAATGACCTGCCCAGATCATTTATCAGCAAGCTAGTGGGAGAGTGTCTCCAGCACACCCAGTGTTCTTTCCACAATGATGCGTCTTTTACTTAGTTATCTGGCACTGCTGGGAACAGAGTTTCCACAAATATGATTTCTCATTATAGAAGTTTAGCCTGCAGAGCAACCAAACTTTAAAGCTTCGGGCATTCTTGAGGAAAGATTTTACTATATATTGTCTATTTCCCTATCTTCTAAATAAAAGGTAGTGAATGTTAGTCAACCTTTTGCTAATAATGCAGAGCCATTATCATGAAATTTTTATTGTATTATTTAGTAGAATAGGTTTATATTTTTTAAATTCTCTGTCCCTTTCCCTCTCATCTCATATGTCAAAGTAAGCATTATGAAGCAAAGCACAAGGCAAAAGTGCATGGAATCAGCGTAAGGTCTTTGTGACTATTTAATGGGCTGGAAGACCCTTTGACTTCCAAATTCAGGAATAAAATCGCTGGTGAACTAACTTCTGCATAAGTTAGGAGGCAGCATTTGAAGTTTTGGGGTAATAGTTTCATTTCCCTAACTCAGTCTCACCTAAGAAATTCTTAAACCACAGAAGTAAGTAGATGTAGCTCTTACCACCCACTTGTTGAAGAATTAAAAAAAAAAAAAAGAAAAGAACAGAGTTTTGAGTTAAGAGCATGGACTCTGAAGCTACTGAGATATTGTTTTTGTTATTTACTAGCACTACGACCTTGAGTGAGATATAGCTTCTCTGTGCATCATTTTTCTCACCTGTTCTTAGGAGTTCTTATGAGGATAAAATAGGTTATTTATACTTGTAAAGTTTTTTGAATACTGCTTGGCATGTAAGAATTGCTTTTAGCTTGTAAAATAATATAGGTAGAAGCCAAATTCTGTTGTGGAAAAAAAAAAAGTCATAGATAATCCTGCAAGTGTATAATCAAGGATCAACTATATAACTAGAATGACTCTAGATTTGAGGCTCCCCCTCTCTGCCATTCTGTATGTGATGCCTATTAAAAGCGCCCCTCAGAAGTAAGTTGGTTATTTCTAGTGAATTCCATGGCTTGTGGTAACATGATCCATCATGGGATGCTGCAACAGGCTGACATTTTCCACATGTAAATCCTGCACTTTGTAATGTAAGAGCAATTACTTTTATGAACAAAATCTTTCCAATCCACCATTTCAAATCCTTGTCTTGCCATGTCATAGTCAAAACATCTGTCCATTAAGGCCAATGTAAAAGTATATTAAACCAAGTGTGTTTGGTTTGGGACATCTGCTTCTTCCTACCAGAATGAGAACTATTCTAAATTCAATGGGTTAGTCTGTAGGGCTTTCATGAAAACTTTTCAGTCATATTCATGGGGATTATCAAATAGCCCACATTTTGATTACCGTTTCAGGTTCAAATAGAATTCAGAGTTCAACAAGGGACTCAATCAATATAATGACAATAACAACTATAATGCAAAGAATAAAAATCTTTGTATGACACTTTTATATAAAAAGTTTCATATATTGATGTTAAGTATTATATAAACATAATATAATGACTTGTACTATAATGAGTACTCTATATTTTCAAAAATTATTTTTCCTGTTCTTTATTCTGCATACTTGCCGAAAGTAGTCATAGTTTTCATAACAAATTTGAAGGAGGAAAAGAATAAATAGAGACTGAATTCAGGAGATCATGATAGGCATAGATTTCAGATCATACCTGACTCAACTTCAGTATCTATTGTTTTCTCTGTAGACTTCGTAGTTAAAGCTGAAACTATGTGAAAGTTTGGGTATATTTCTAAGAATTCATTTGCTAATAAATATAAGTCTAAAGCTCCATGACAAAGTTGCCCCAGATGTAATTAAATTTTAGAGAAAGATATCTAAGAAATGTAGTCAAGAAAATATTCTTCTTTCATTGTTTTCAACCAACATTTGGCTCATAAACAAAGAAGGGCAGTTTTCTTTTTTTTTTTAAGATTTTTTATTTATTTATTTGAGAGAGAGAGAATGAGAGACAGAGAGCATGAGAGGGAGGAGGGTCAGAGGGAGAAGCAGACTCCCCGCCAAGCAGGGAGCCTGACGCGGGACTCGATCCCGGGACTCCAGGATCATGACCTGAGCCGAAAGCAGTCGCTTAACCAACTGAGCCATCCAGTCGCCCCAGAAGGGCAGTTTTCTAAAACAGCAAAGCCCTGTAAGGCTCCCCAGCCAATGGCATTTTCTCTGATCATTTTCCATACTTCGATTTCTTTCCAGTTTATCAGGAGTAATTCATAGTAGAAAGAACAGAGAACTTGGAGTCAGGAAAATTCTGTTTAAGTCCTAATACTATCACTCACTGACTGCATAAATTTGGGCAACTAACACAACTTTTCTTCTTAGTTTCCTCAACTCACAGAACTAATATGTGCTGTCCATCTAATAAGGTTGAATTTTAATAAAAGTTGCAACATGTAAGATGTTATCCATTCATCAAGTGCCTACCATGTGCCAGGCTTTATTTGAGGCGTGCTTGATAGTTTAAAATGGCCCCCAATGAATCAAGCCTCCCTAGATCCATGCTAATTGCAAAGTGACTTTGCTGTTCTTCACATCAAAAGGTGGAGTCTGTTTCCCCATTCCTTGAAGTCTGGGTTGGGATGGTGACTTGCTTTGTCCAATAGAATGCCACAGAAATGGTTTTCTGGGACTTCCACTCTTGGAATTCCAATGCCATGCTAAAAAGTCTAGCCTACCCCACTGGACAGACAGGTCATAATGGAGAGAGAAAGACCCTGGAGGATAAAAGCCACATGGAGGGAGAGGCAACGTGGGTAAGCATTGAGCCACTCTAGCTCTGGCCAGCACTACATAGAGCAGAAATGAGCAGATACCTCTGAGCCCTGCCCACATTTCCAACCTACATGATCATGAGTAACAACAGTGTGGTTGTGCCAGGTCACTATGGATTGGCATAGTTTGTAACATATCAGTATATAACTGATATACAAGAGGACTTTCACTGTATTGTCAATCTTCAAAACAACCCTCTGAAGTAGGTATTGTACCCATTTCACATTTGAGAAAACTGTGGATCAAAATAGACAGATATTGAATGTAAAGAATACCCCACAAACTCCTGAACTGACAAGGTAGTTGTAACTGGCAGCAAAACCAGGAAACTCCCTCTTCATCAAGGAGTACACTGCAGAGAAGCTTTCTGTACTTTCTGCAAAGCATTGCTCTGCTTCATGCAATGATTCAGAAACCCCCAAATGTTCCCAATAAGTCTCTGTCATTTCCCAATAGGCTAAAAGCCTATTGCAGACTCTAGCCAAATGTAAGTTCTGGGAAGATCAAAACCATTTGTATTCTAACAAAATTTTCAGTTTCTCACATTAATAGAAACAAGACTCAAGTTTATATTAAGCATTATACAGTAGCCTTCTGATGGAGTTGAGCTAGTTCATAGAATTTTAGAACTGAAAGGAAGTTCAAGGCCATCTGGTCCAAGTCTCAAATATCATGGCTAGAGAATTGAGAAACTTGCTTAAGTCCCCCCAGTCAGCTCCTAGCAGCAGGGCCAAGCAAGGTACCTGGCTTTCAGTTGCAGTCCCAAAGTCTCCAAGCTCTCATTGGGGGCACCTAGTATAGGATTACCCACTTCCAGAATCTTGGAAAGGATACCTAAATGCATTTCTCCTTATATCATAGCTTCTTCTATTTTCATTAAATTGCATTCTGTTGCCATTTAAGGCCAGATCTAAAGTCTTTCACAAAAGAGAGCTTCTATTTTACTTATTTTTTAAAAACAACACCAGGATGACTTTAAAGTCACATAAAGAAAAGTGCACAAAGAAGCCTGAATGGCATTTGATCAGATGAAAGAACTATTTAATTGGGCAATATGGGCTCGATTCTGAATTCATTATTTATGCTTGTTGACATTTGAAGTGAGTCACCAGTGTTACCTTCTTAGCATAAAATAAGTGACTTGGAGGAAATACCATGCAAGCAGCAGAACATCTTACAAGATGAATCAAATGGTAGCAGAGAAAATTAAAACATCCTATCATAAACTAGTTCTGTTTTCATGGTGTTCCATCGGCTTCATTTGTGCATCTCTAAGCAGCACAAGTTAAAAACAAAGGTTGCATTCCTGATGCTAATTTTGTTAAAATATATTATCCTGGGGGAGGGGAAAGATGGCGGAGGAGTAGGGGACCCTATTTCAACTGGTCCCCGGAATTGAGCTGGATATCTACCAGACCACTCTGAGCACCCACGAAACCAGCCTGAGATGTAAGAAGATCTGGATCTCAGGCAGTTGGTTTTGAGGTACGAAGCGGAGAGCTGTGATCCTGCGGGCAGATATCAGAGGATAAACGGCGGCGGGAAGGTGCCTGGCTGTGGGGATCCTACACCGCCGGTGAGTGACAGCCTCACGCGCTGCGGACGGGGCACAGACTTGCAGACCAGTAGCGGAGGGGAAAGGACTTTAGGGCAGCCACCGGGGTGGAAAACCAGACCGGTGGGGTCGCGCGCACACGAACTGCGGCCTCCGAGACGGAAACCCGGTGTGCTGGGGTCCTGCCGGTGAACTGCAACCCCCGGGGTGGAAACCCTGAGTGGCGGAGTTGCACGCGCGAACTCGGA
>NW_027714456.1:0-14390 GCF_054177405.1 Leptonychotes weddellii | reverse complement strand
GGGTTAGCCAGGTGATGGGTTTTAAGGAGCGCAGATACTGCATGGATCACTGGGTGTTATATGAAAACAATGGATCATGGATCACCACATCAAAAACTAATGGCATATTGTATGGTGACTAACATAACATAATAAAATAAAATTTAAAAAGAAAAAGGAAAAAAAAAGTTTTGATATGGGTTTTTCTGAACAAGTTGCCATTCCAAATAATAAACCTTCAATACAAGCAACTTGTGACTTCAAACATCTGTATTCATAACTGAAACATGTTTCTTCAATAAAGACAGGCTGGGAATGGAAGGAAGATAAAATTCAAATTCGTTTATTTTGCAACTCCGCTCAAAGAAGCTGAAATAGATATCAAAAAAGTTTTCCTTGCTTCAACCAAGGATAATCAAACACTGAGGATATTAACAACATCTGTAAAAATGGCAAAAGCAGCCAACAAATAAGTAAGCCCAAAGACACAGAAGGAAATATCTGAATCTAAGAACTCAGAGGAAATTTGGTTTTTTAAAGTTTTTTAATTCTTTTTTGTAAAATTAATATTTAAAATGTACTGATGGCCTAGAACTGTAGTTATCATTTATGGAAACATAAACCATATTTACTTATACACTTTTCTCATTTGACTTTTTACATTTATTCTCAAGTGAGGGAGGTGGACAGCTGAAGAGAAAACAGTGCAATCTGCCAAGAAAACAGCTTTAAAGGGAGCTGATAGACAGTTATTATCTTGGTAATGGCTGGCAAAAGAACTTCTCATAATGAGAGCTTTCACTGCTCTCTAGGATAAAGTGGTGAACATTTTTAAGTACTCCCAAACAAAATCCAGAAAATGGAGAGAAGAGCTTTATTTGGGGGAAAGGAGGCAGAAAACTTCAGTTGCCACCAAGCTGAGGATAAAATAAACTTGTCTAGTGAAGATGTTAAAATTGCATGATGTGAATGTTTGAGGTGAGTCTACTCCTTTTTGTTCACTATAAAATCCTCAGTGAAATCTTCTGTCTACCAGGTTTTTGGGTAAGTGTATTCTTCAAGAGATGAAAAAGAGGTGCTAGATCTGCATGCAGGCAGTCACAGGTAGAACACAGGAAGGGTGGTTGTGACTTCTGGAGTCAGAGGATGACAGCACAGCTGACGTGGACATCACAGAACAGTAGACAACCCAAGGACCAAGCAGTAGGCCTCCACCCAACACCTGATCCATGCTTAGCAGGGACCTTGCCAATCAATGTGGGGAAACAAAGGAAAAAAAGTCATGGAAGGGTAGGAAAGAAAACCTTGAGCAAAGAAAAAAACCACTCACAAAGTACCACTGGTTAGGGATAACAAACCAAAGAATGAAACCCGACTTTCCCAAATACTCTTAGCTCCAAAAACAGCCTATTCACTAGAATAGCACAGGAATCTAGGAATATGGTCATGGAACTGTTCCTACAAATGCAGTGAAATGGAAACACTTCATCTTTTTTTCAGTCATGTATGTTTAAATCTGGCAGTCTTTTCCAAACCCCATCATCACTTCTCAGTCTTTTTCACTTCATCTTTCTATCTCAGAATACAAGGAAAAAATGTAGTCTTATATGATATGGGTGTTTATGGCTCATAATATTGCAGCTTTCCATTAAAGAGACACCAAGTCCAGGAATAAAAGAGAGCCATCTCTCAAAATAAGGACTTACAGTACTGAGTGCCTCCCATAGAGTCAATTTTGAGCCGGAGATCGTGGAGGATTTAGAAAATGTATGTTCTCCTCTCTTAATAAATTGATAGTCTAGTCATTTTAGTGTAAAAATTGGTAATGTAAAAGAATAACTGCAATGGGCAGTGAAATTTACCTGTCAGGTAACATCTAAAGCAAAATTTAAAAAGTCACAAACAACAATATCTGTGTAAAAACAAGAATATTAAGTCAATACAAGGTACAGAAATGACCAAAGAGAAGCTAAGTTTACAGTCATGAACCAAAATATAACACTGTGTTAAAAAAAAAAACAGGAGTTAAGATGGCAGAGTAGTAAGGGGACCCTGAGTTTGCCTCATCCTTTGAACACAGCTAGATCAACATCAAATCATTTTGAACAACTAGGAAACCGATCCGAGGATTAAGAAAACAATCTGCACAATTGGAAGGAGAGAACTTAGCAGATGTGAAGCTTATCTTAGCAAACAAATCAAAGCACACCTAGTTAAAGTTCCAAATACTTCCCACTGCAAGCAAGGAGGAACTCTGTAGAGGACTGGCCTGTGGGAAAGAGCAGCTAAAACACAACAGCACAGTGCACACATCATATACCAGAAACACCAGGCCCTGGACAATGTATGACCCCTTCTTAATATAGTATTACTCTCAGGAGCAAGAAACATAACAAGCTTTCATAATACGCAAAACAGAAACCTAGACATAATGACAAGACAGAGGAGTTCTCCCCAAAAGAAAGATCAAGAAAAAATCATAGCCAGGGATTTGCTCAAAATAGAGGTAAGCAATATATCTGAACAAGAATTTAGAACAACAATCATAAGAATACTAGCTGGGTTTGAAAGAAGCATAGAAGACACCAGAGAAACCCTGGCTGCAGAGATAAAAGACCTAAAACCTAATTGGGCTGAAATGAAAAATGCTATAACTGAGATGCAAAAGCAACTGGATATAATCACAATGAGGATGGAAGAAGCAGAAGATCAAATAGGTGATATAGAAGATAAAATTATGAGGTGGGGGGTTAAGCTGAAAAGAAGAGGGAAAGAAAACTATTAGATCACAAATACAGACTTAGGGAACTCAGCGATTCCACAAAGTGCAATGATATCTGTATCATAGGAGTCCCAGACGAAGAGTGGGAAAAGGAGCAGAAGGCTTATTTGAACAAATTATAGCTGAGAACTTCCCTAATCTGGGGAAGGAAACAGAGGCACAAAGAACTCCCCTCAAAATCAATAAAAACAGGTCAACACCAAGACATATCATAGTGAAACTTGCAAAACACAAAGATAAAAAGAGAATTCTGAAAGCTGCTAGGGACAAAATGTCCTTTGTCTATATGGGTAGAGACATAAGGTTAGCAGCAGACCTGCATAGAAATGTAGCAGGCCAGAAAGAAGTGCCATCATATATTCAATGTGCTAAATGGGAAAAATATGCAGCCAAGGCTTTCATTCAGAATAGAAGGAGAGATAAGGAGTTTCCAGGACAAGCAAAAACTAAAGGAGTTTGTGAAAACTAACCCAGCTTTGCAAGAAATACTAAAGGGGATCCTTTAAGCAGGAACAACAGACCAAAAACAACAAAGAATAGAAAGTAACAAAGACAATCTACAGGAACAGGGATTTTACAGGTAATACAATGGCACTAAATTCATACCTATCAATAATGACTCTGATGTAAAGGGACTTAATGCTCCAAGAAAAAGACACAGGGTATCAGAATGGATTAAAAAACAAGACCCATCAATATGTTGCTTACAAGAGATTCATTTTAGACCCAAAGACACCTCAGAAAGTGAGGGGGTAGAGAACCAATTATCATGCTAATGGACATCAAAGGAAAGCTGAAGTAGCCATTCTTATATCAGACAAAATAAGTTTTGTGTTTTTTTATGACTGTGTTAAGATTTTATTTTATTACTTGAGAGAGATTGCAAGGGGAGAAGCAGAGGGAGAGGGACAAGCAGACTTTGTGTTGATGTGGGGCTCAATCCCATGACCCTGAGATCATACCCGAGATGAAATCAAGAGTGGACGCTTAACTGATTGAGCCACCCAGACAACCCAGACAAACTAGATTTTAAACCAAAGACTACAATAATAGTTAAAGAAGGGCACTATATCATAATAAAGGGATCTATCCAACAAGATTTAATAACTATAAATATTTATGCCCCTAACTTGGAAGCACCCAAATATATAAATCAATTAACAACAAACTTAAAGAAACTCATTGATAATAATATAATAATAGTTGGGGACTTTAACACCCCACTTACATCAATGGACAGATCATCTAAGCAGCAGATCAACAAGGAAACAATGGCTTTGAATGACACACTGGACCAGATGGACTTAACAGACATATTCAGAGCATTTTATCCTAAAGCAGCAGAATACACATTCTTTTCGAGTGCACATGGAACATTCTCTAGAATAGATCACATACTAGGTCACAAATCAGCCCTCAACAAGTAAAAAAAGATCTAGATCATACCATACATATTTTCAGACCACAATGCTATGAAACTTAAAGTCAGCCACAAGAAAAAATTTGGAAAGACCACAAATACATGAAGGTTAAAGAACATCCTACTAAAGATGAATGGGTTAACCAGGAAATTAAAGAAGAAATTAAAAAAAAAAAAAAAACAACCACCATGGAAGCAAACCAAAATGAAAACATAACAGTCCAAAACATTTGGGAGCAAAGATGGTCCTAAGAGGGAAGTATATAACAATACAGGCCTTCCTCAAGAAGCAAGAAAACTCTCAAATATACAACCTAACCTTACACCTAAAGGAGCTGGAAAAAGAACAGCAAATAAAGCCTAAAACCAGCAGAGGAAGGGAAATAATTAAGATTAGAGCAGAAATCAATGATATAGAAATGAAAAAAAGAAAAAAAAAACAATAGAACAGATCAACAAAACTAGAATCTGGTTCTTTGAAAGAATTAACAAAATTGATAAACCCCTGGCCAGACTTATCGAAAAGAAAAGAGAAAAGACCCAAATAAATAAAATCACCAATGAAAGAGGGGCTATCACAACCAACACTGAAGAAATACAATTATAAGAAAATACTATGAGCAATTATATGCCAAAAAATTGGGCAATCTGGAAGAAATGGATAAATTCCTAGAAACATATAAACTACCAAAACTGAAACATGAATAGAAAATTTGAACAGACCCATAACCAGCAAAAAAATTGAATCAGTAATCAAAAATCTCCCAAAAAAGGGCACCTGGGTGGCTCAGTCAGTTGACCGTCAGACTCTTGATTTTGGCTCATGTCGTGATCTTAGGGCTGTGAGATCAAGCCCCACGTCAGGCTCTGCACTCAGCAGGGAGTCTGCTTGAGATTCTCTCTCTCCCTCTGCCCCTACACCACACCCTGCACTCTCTCTAAAATAAATAAGTAAATCTTCAAAAAAAAAAAAAATCTCCCAACAAACAACAGGCCAGGGCCGGAGGCCTCTCAGGGGAATTTCAGCAAACATTTAAAGAAGAATTAATACCGGGCACCTGGGTGGCTCAGTTGGTTAAGCGACTGCCTTCGGCTCAGGTCATGATCCTGGAGTCCCTGGATCGAGTCCCGCATCGGGCTCCCTGCTCGGCAGGGAGTCTGCTTCTCCCTCTGACCCTCCTCCCTCTCATGCTCTCTGTCTCTCATTCTCTCTCTCGCAAATAAAAAAAAAAAAAAGAATTAATACCTATTCTTCTGAAGCTGTTCCAAAAATAGAAATGGAAGGGAAACTTCCAAACTCATTCTATGAGTCCAGCATTACCATGATCCCCAAACCAGACAACGGCCCCACTAAAAAAGAGAATTACTACCACTACCCCTGATGAACATGGATGCAAAAATTCTCACCATGATACTAGCTAATAGGATTAAAAGGATTATTCACCATGATCAAGTGGGATTTATTCCTGGGCTACAGGGGTGGTTCAATATCTGCAAATCAATCAACATGATATACCATATTAATAAAAGAAAGTTTAAAAGCCATATGATCCTCTCAATAGATGAGGAAAAAGCATTTTTCAAAATACAGCATCATTTCTTAATAAAAACTCTCTGAAGTGTAGGGATAGAGGGAACATACCTCAATATCATAAAAGCTGTACACAAAAGATCCACAGTGAATATCATCCTCAATGGGAAAAACTGAGAACTTTTCCCCTAAGGTCAGGAACACGACAGGGATGTCTGCTCTCAAGTCCTAACCTCAGCAATCAGATAACAAAAAGGAATAAAAGGTATCCAAATTGACAAGGAAGAAGTCAAACTTTTCACTCTTTGCAGATGACATGATACTCTATATAGAAAACCTATAAGACTCCACAAAAAATTGCTAAAACTGATACATGAATTCAGCAAAGTCACAGGATATAAAATCAACATACAGAAATCTGTTGCATGTCTATACATCCAATAATGAAGTGGCAGAAAGAGAAATCAAGGAATTGATCCCACTTACAATTGCGCCAAAAATCACAAGATACCTAGGAATAAATCTAACCCAAGAGGTAAAAGATCTGTACTCTAAAAACTACAGAACACTTATGAAAGAAATTGAGGAAGACACAAAGAAATGGAAAAACATTCCGTGCTCTTGGATAGGAAAAACAAATATTGTTAAAATGTCAATACTAACCAAAGCAATCTACATATTGAATGAAATCCCTATCAAAATACTACCAGCATCTTTCATAGAGCTAACAAACAATTCTAAAACTTGTATGGAACCAGAAAAGACTGAATAGCCAGAGGAATGTTGAAAAAGAAAAGCAAAGCTGGTGGCATCACAATTCTGGACTTGAAGCTCTATTACGAAGCTGTAATCATCAAGACAGTATGGTACTGGCACAAAAACAGACACATAGATCAATGGAACAGAGTAGAGAACCCAGAAATGGACCTATAACTCTATGGTCAATTCATCTTTGACAAAGCAGGAAAAAATATGCAATGCAAAAAAGACAGTCTCTTCAATAAATGGTGCTGGGAAAATTGGACAGCTATATACAGAAGAATGAAACTCAACCATTCTCTAACACCATACACAAAGAAAAACTCAAAATGGATGAAAAACCTCAATGTGAGACAGGAATCCATCAAAATCCTAGAGGAGAACATAGGCAGTAACCTCTTTGACATCAGCCACAGCAAATTCTTACTAGACCTGTCTCTGGAGGCAAGGGAACCAAAAGCAAAAGTGAACATTCAGGACCTCATCAAGATAAAAAGCTTCTGCACAGCGAAGCAAACAACCAATAAAATGAAAAAGCAATCTAAGGAATGGGAGAAGATATTTGCAAATGACATATCAGATAAAAGGTTAGTATCCAAAATCTATAAAGAATTTATCAAATTCAATACCTGAAAAACAAATAATCCAGCTAAGAAATGGGCAGAAGACATGAACAGACATTTTTCCCAAGAAGACATACAAATGCTAACAGAAACAAAAAATGTTCAACATCACTCATCACCAGGAAATCCAAATCAAAACCACAATGAGATACCACCTCACACCTGTCATTCTGACTAAAATGAACAACTCAAGAAACAACAGATGTTGGTAAGGATGCAGAGAAAGGGAACCCTCTTACACTGTCAGTGGGAATGCAAACTGGTGCAGCCACTCTGGAAAACAGTATGGAGGTTCCTTAAAAAGTTAAACATAGAGCTATGCTATGATCCAGCAATTGCGCTACAAGGTATTTACCCAAAGGATACAAAAATGCTGATTTGAAGGGACACATGCACCCCAATGTTTATAGCAGCAATGTCCACAATAGCCAAATTATGAAAAGAGCCAAAATGTCCATCAACTGATGAATGGATAAAGAAGATGTGGGGTGTGTGGGGTGTGTGTGTGTGTATGTGTACAATAAAAATCATACCATTATTTCCTTTTTTTTTTAATTTATTTAAATTCAATTTAGTTAACATATACTGTATTATTAGTACCAGGGGTAGAATTTAGTGATTCATCAGTTTGCATATAACAACCAGTGCTCATTATACCAAGTGCCCTCCTTAACTCCCATCACCAATTACCCCCATCCCCCCACCCAACTCCCCTCCAGCAACCCTCAGTTTGTTCTCTATATTTAAGTCTCTCATGGTTTGCCTCCCTCTCAGTTTTTATCTTATTTGATTTTTCCCTCCCTTCCCCTATATTCATCTGTTTTGTTTCTTAAATTCCACATGTAAGAGAAATCATATAGTATTTGTCTTTCTCCAACTGACTTATTTCACTTAGCATAATACCCTCTAGTTCCAGCCATGTCATTGCAAATGGCAAGACTTCACTCTTTTTGATCATCAAGTAACAGTCTATTGTCTATCTATACCACAACTTTATCCATTCATCTGTCAATGGACATCTCTTTCCATAGTTTGGCTATTGTGGACATTCCTGCTATAAACACTGGGGTGCAGGTGCCCTTGGAATCACTATGTATCCTTTGGATAAATACCTAGTAGTGTAATTGCGGGGTCATAGCAACATTTTTTCATGTGTCTGTTAGCCATTTGTATGTTTTCTTGGGAAATATGTCTCTTCATCTCTTCTGCACATTTCTTGACTGGACTTTTTGTTTTTTGGGTGTTGACTTGATAAGTTCTTTATAAATTTTGGATAGTAGCCCTTTATCTGTTATGTCATTTGTGAATATCTTTTCCCATTCTATAGGTTGTCTTTTAGTTTTGTTGATTGTTTCCTTTGCTGTGTAAAAGTGTTTTATTCTGATGATGTCCCAACAGTTCATTTTTGCTTTGTTTCTCTTTAGGCAGATTTGGCCAAGAGGAAATTGTCAATTAAATTTCAAATACAATATCTTCCAACTTGCAAAATTTGGTGTTTCCATGGTGCCATCTTGTTCCTGCCTCTACTGACTATGGAAGATTCCCACTATCCTTTCTATATTTGTCACAATCCAAACTCAGCCAGTTTCTTGCCTATCAAAAACCAGTGTATGTTTTCTTAATAAATACCTTACAAAGGTACATAAATTGTTAAAGTTAGAGATAAGGAAAAAAGCACCCTCCTCATATGCCAATGAGATATACATCCCCAGGTAAATAACTAGATATAGCATCAGCTTTTACAACAAACCTTTATTGCTAAGGAAGAATTGAACTTTTCAGCCTTTATCTTTGTGTTGCTCTTCTGTCTGCCCAAAGGTACTGAGCCAATTCTTTGTTACCAGCTAAATTAGCTAAGAAGGGCCAGCAAGTTATCAATACCAAGAAATATTCAATGGACAATTCCAATGGAATTGACCCTTGAACAACATAGGGGTTAGGGGCACTGACCCCCATGCAGTCAAAAATCAATGTATAATTTCTGACTCCCCCAAAACTTAACTGCTGATAGCCTACTGTTGACAAGAAGACTTAGTGATAACATAAACAGTTAACACACTTTGTTACATATAGTATATACTGTATTGTTACAATAAAGAGAAAATATTATTAAGAAAATCATAAGAAAAATACATTTACAGTACTGCACTTTATCCAAAAAAAAATCTGCATATAAGTGGACCTACATAGTTCAAAACCTATGTTGTTCAAGGGTCAACTGTAATTGAGTAAATGCTTGAGGTGGTAAGACAAATGAAGGCTTGCTAAAAAAAAAAAAAAAAAAAAAAAAGGATTTTCCATCCCAGAAGCAAATGTGAAGGAGATGATCACATTACTGAATTTTTCATACTATTTCAAATTCTAACTCTGGTCATTTTATTTTGAAGTAAAATACAAAATTAATGCAATTAAAAGTTTAAGAAGTGCTGTTAATTTTTAATTTAAATCTATAATTTTAAAAATACTTGTATTCTTAAGAACGGTCTTTATTTTTTCTTATTGTTATTGCCACAATCAGAAGGCACAATTTGATTAATAGTCAAAGAAAAATGTAGAAGCAAAAACTGAAAAATTAGGCCCAAGTTATTTAATTTGCAAGAAGGCAGAAAAAACTAGTGGACTTGAAAATGTATTGCCATGTGAATAAAGTAAAGTAACTGAAAAACTGTATTCCTCTTTAATAGAGCTTCCAGAATTGGCTAATTTCTCATGCCACATCATTGTGGAATAACACAGTGTATTACAAACCCCACAATCTACCAATGCAAATTTTCAAAAGACTCTCCATTACCCTACACTTTTCCCTACCAGATTTGAGATTTCTAAGTATTTCAAATATTCTTAGCATGAGTACAAAATCCTGTGTCTGATATCTATTGGTAATACTGATATCACTTATAGAAAAATGTGTGCATGCATATATACCATAAGAGATGCAAACTTAAATAACTCAAGGAAATGATTTAAGGAAATTAAACACAGGCTGTGATGTAGGAAATCTGAATTACAGCCTCAACCAGTCCATAAAAGCTCCACCAGGCTCTCTGTAACACTTGTCCTCATTGTGAATAACAGACCCTCCATTATTCTCTGTCAAACCCTGGTTACTTTCTTCAGAGCACTTATCAAGAGCTGAGAACATTTGGTTTCTTCATTTGTTTCCTTGTTTGCCCACATCCCCTGATTAGAATATAAGGTGGTCTTCCTTTGCTTGTTGTCAGAGCCCCAGCACAAAGAACAATGCCCAGTCATAGATCCCAAACAAAAACCTCTATTGACTGAATAAATGATTGATGACTTTTTCCTGAAAAGTTGGCTAGGATCTCATTCAACTCTGCATGGAAGAGAGAGGTGATATTCATTTAAATCACTGGAGTATTTCTTCAGAATTCTAGTCATGATGGTTGAGAAAGAAAGAGGAGTAGCCCCTGACATGGAGAAGCTGGCCTGGTGCTCACAGCTAGACCATGTGATTCTCACAAACAGTCTCACAGAATATCAGCCTTGGACAAGGCTACTCTGAGACCAGGATAAAATGGGACAAAGCCGGGCCACTTCATGAGTTTGGCAAAGCTCAGACAAAAACAGATCACTGTGCCACCCACAAAATACCAAACACCTCCCCTCCCTTAGCCAAAATGAGTGACTGCTACTTCTTTACCCTGTACAACTTTATCCTCATTCATTTCCCCTTCCTATAGATGAGATTCACTGAGATACCCAATCATAGAACTGCCCCACTTTCCGACAGCACCCAATCTAGAGGCAATTCCTGCTTCCTCAGACCTTCCCCCAAGTGATCAATGGAAGCCCAAACCCTCCTAAGTTTCCTTCTGAAACCCTCTTACTGAGACACCCATGATTTCCCATTGTGTTTTCCTTCTCTGCTACGAGTAACAAATCCAACTTGTTCAACTACAGGAATGTTCTTGGTGGTCTTTGAGTGAGGGGCATTAGCAGGGTATGGCATTAAAAAAAAAAAGCCATGAAAAAAGAGTAAGAAGTTAGGACTTAAGAGTGGGTATAAAATACCAGCTACTGCTAGATATTTTATTCATAATAGAATAATAATAGCTGGTATTACTGGAACCACTATGCTGGCACTGTGCTAGATCTCATTTAATTTCCACTACGACTCTATGGGGTAAATTCTCTTATCTTTTCTACTTTACAGATATGGAAACTGAGGCTTAGTGAAGTAATTTGCTCAAGTCCACCAAGCGAATAAATGATTAAATCGGCAACGAAACCCAGAATCAGAAACATTATGCTGACTTCTCTCCTGGTGGCTTATTTTCAGAGGGGCTTAAATTTTACAGTACTGTATTTCTAAACTCTCTTGACAAAGAGAGTGTGTTCAGTGTAAGAAAGGCAACCTTCAAAACTCTAGTAAAGATAAGGATTTCAGCATCTGTTCAGAATACTATGGGGGGAGCAGGGAGACTCCAGGCCTCTGCCAAGCCACTCTGTGACTTCTGCACTTCAAAGTAGCTTAGTCATTGGCACTACATTTGCATCACAAAACTAGCTTTCAATTGGTATATTTTTTAGAGCTAAAAGTGACTGTCTTTCTGACTACATAAGTGTTTCTCTGCTAGATAGAATACAGGTTTTGTTCCTGCCAAAGGAAAGATCATCCTTTCAATAAAAGCAACAGACTATTTTTCCAACTGTGCAAGAAATGTTCTGCAGCCAGCACTGAATGGAGTGACTCGACAGAACACCTCTCTCCTTTCTGAACAAAATAATAACTGGAACAATTGTATCCCTAGCTAAAACAGGGCAGAAAGCTGCAGGATCTGTACCCCGAAAGAAATCAAAGGAAACGTCAACAATGTAATATCTACTCAAAATTGTACTTCTAGTTCTTCTCTCAGTATTGTAGAGAAATCTGCAGTATCCCATTGAAGTTAAATTATTACACTCAAACATCAACCTGGGTGACACACTTGGCCTGCGTGTAACAATAAAAATAGGACCAGCAGATAGGCAGTCAAGAGTCTCTCTCTTGCGCTCTTTTTTTTTTTTTTTTTTTTTAGAAAGACAGCACACAAGGGGAGGGGGTGGAGAGAGAGACAGAGGGAGAAGGAGAGAGAGAATCTTAATGGAGCCTAGTGTGGAGCCTGATACAGGGCTCCATCTCATGACCCTGAGATCATGACCTGATTCGAAATCAAGAATTGGATGCCTAACCAACTGAGCCCTCCAGGCGCCCTGAGGCTCCTTTCTATGTCACTCAATTGGCTTAATCTATTGGATCAAAGTAGGTATTTACCACAGAACAAAGGAAGGAATCACAAAACCATACAGCAGAGATAGTTTCCTGCTCAGGCCTGCCACAAGTGACTGAAGTAAGACAAACTGACAAAACAAGAAGGCTCATAAAATTCCTGAGAAAACCGGACTCAAAGAAGTTTCCAGGAGTAGGAGGAGATTTTCTACGCTAAGACTCCTTCTTTGCAAGATGCTTGCTCTTCTCTAATAAGTAGCTGAAGCCCAGCCTATGGCCCGAAGTCAAGTAATTATTCCACAGAATACACTAATCCATATTCACATAGACAAGGCAAAGAAAGCCAGTATTATATGAGCGGTCTATCACATCATTTTACATCATGAAGAGGCCTTTTCCTTAGTAAAGGTTAAGAACCACTGGTCACCACCATATTTCCCTATTCTATTAACAATTTCATGCAAAACAAAACTTAAAAGCTTATTAAAGTCAATGCCTGTTGAGCTGCAATTTAACTTCTCCAAACCTGCATGCAGCTCGCTAAGGAATGTCCAGGTCACTGAAACATGGAAAAATGTAATGAAAAGTAACAATTAAATTCATTTTAGACAAGGACCATTAGACACCTTAAGTAAAAGTAATCCACTGAGTGTTTCTAACATGATTCCAACTACGGTCAAGACCAAAGGTGTTCATATATTTACAGTCATTTTTACTTGTCCCTGGCTTTTGCTCATTAGTTCCCATTCATTAATTCTCTCTATAATGAGTCATTTCTTTTTTTTTTTTTTTTAAAGATTTTATTTATTTATTTGACAGAGACAGCGAGAGCAGGAACACAAGCAGGGGGAGTGGGAGAGGGAGAAGCAGGCTTCCCGCTGAGCCGGGAGCCCGATGTGGGACTCGATCCCAGGACCCTGGGATCATGACCTGAGCCGAAGGCAGTCGCTTAACCAACTGAGCCACCCAGGCGCCCTAATGAGTCATTTCTTCTAGCAGTCTTACAAGAGTAGGAGAAAATGAGGACCCGGAAGTCATCTGCACTCCATTTCTCATTATAATATAAATTAAGATGATAAAATTTAACAAATCACTCCTTCAGATTTATTCCAAACAGCATTTCTGAGAGTCTAAGATTCACCTCTGAGTATCTCATGCATTATTTACTCTCTTATCTCCTAGTTTGTCTTTTTTTCTTTTAAGATTTTATTTATTTATTTGCCAGAGAGAGACACAGTGAGAGAAAGAACATAAGCAGGGTGAGTGGGAGAGGGAGAAGCAGGCTTCCCGCCGAGCAGGGAGCCCGATGCAGGGCTCGATCCCAGGACACTGGGACCATGACCTGAGCCGAAGGCAGACGGTCAACTGTTGAGCCACCCAGGCGCCCCTCCTAGTTTGTCTTCTTAAAGTTCTTTTTAAATTCGTAGACATTCTCAGAAACTCCTGAGGCTTCTGGGGATTGCCTTTAAAGAAATTACAGGAGGAAACACAAGAACAGTGATTGCTCTGGATGATGAGATAAAAGTTCCTTCTTTTTACAATGAGTATGTGTTTCTGATAATCAAAAAAAAATATTAGAAGTGAAATGTGGAAATAATAATCCTAACTCTTTCCACAATAACTTGCAAACACCACAGCTTTCACTAACCTTCCCCACTCATCAGGCATTCAGATCTCACTGCCTACACACAATGTTCGTAAGAAAGCATGTGCACCAATATTTGATAACAACAGTTCCTTGTTGCACAGATCACAGAGAACTGGTCCTTCCTTCCACATCTTCCTTGTTGCTCTCTGCAATCAACAAGGGTAGGGTTTCTCTTTTACTTTCTCTGCTTCATATCCTTCCTTTACCATTGCAAAGCTGGGCTTAGATCTATGAAAAACCTATAGCGAATATCATTCTCAGTGGGGAAAAACTGAGAGCTTTCCCCCTAAGGTCAGGAACACAGTGGGGATGTCCACTATCACCACTGCTATTCAACATAGTATTAGAAGTCCTAGCCACAGCAATCAGACAACAAAAAGAAATCAAAGGCATCCAAATCGGCAAAGAAGAAGTCAAA
>NW_027714455.1:0-327 GCF_054177405.1 Leptonychotes weddellii | reverse complement strand
GCCCCCCCCCCCCCCCCCCCCCCGCTGAGATGTGTCTTGGGAAGGGGAGCATGTGTGGTCATTTGCTGGATGTTCACCTCGCCCTCACCCAGGACACACATCACAGCCAGTCGGAGGCTGCCAGTTCTTCTGGCCTCAGTGGCATTGTTCTCACCCACGTGGGTTCCCTGGTCCTTATGGTATTCGTGACTCAGGGACACATGCTGTCAGGACTCAGGAAGGGAAAACTGACTGATAGCTCACTGTGGAATCTCCTGGGGAGCCTGAGAAGGCTGGGGGACCCAAGTGGGTGTGGGGAGCTGGCCCAGGCCCTGGCACTCTCAGAAT
>NW_027714454.1:0-327 GCF_054177405.1 Leptonychotes weddellii | reverse complement strand
GATTAACATAACATAATAAAATAAAATTAAAATAAATAAATAAATAAAACCATCTTCCCCTGAGGCATTGCAAAAGAGCTTGTAGCTGGTCAGAGATCTTTTCACTGGTTTCCCAGGTACTTATTGTTGAATGGATCTGATACTGCAGCATGGAGTTCAGAAATGTACTTGGAACCAGGATCTACCAGCACAGAAAATCTATCATAAATGAGGATATTCTTGATTCCTGAATATATTCTACCCTGTAATTACACTATGTTGTGTACACTCCAAGATCATTAAGCTGTGCCATGTGGTGGTCTCTAGCAAGTATCAGACTAGGTTACA
>NW_027714453.1:0-327 GCF_054177405.1 Leptonychotes weddellii | reverse complement strand
AAAACATTCTTAAATCAGGAGGCATGTCATTCTATACTTACGAAGTGTTAGGTCACAGGCCAAATGCTCTATGTGCTTATTACCTGAATCTCACAATCATTTGAGAAAGCATGCAAGTTATCATTCTTCCCCTTCAAATCAGTGGTTCCAGAAAAAGAAACTTGCCTGACACCTGGTCAAACTCTAAATGCCTCCCCCCGCCCCAAAAATACATTTACTGGGGCGCCTGACTGGCTCAGTCAGTAGAGTGTGCGACTCTTGATCTTGGGATTATGAGTTCGAGCCCCACGTTGGGTGCAGAGATTTCTTAAACATTTACTAAACACT
>NW_027714452.1:0-327 GCF_054177405.1 Leptonychotes weddellii | reverse complement strand
GTAGTGACTGATACCAGCCTAAAGTGTTATAATAAAAATAGCTCTGTGACACTGCATTCTGTGGTTTTCCAGCAATATCTTTGCCTACTTATTTTGTATCATTTCTGGCTAGTCTTCCCTGTCCTCTTTTTTTTTTTTTTTTTTTTAATGCAGATGTTCCAAGTACTCATCAACCTACTCTACAGAAGCATTTTTCAAAGTACCTTTTTGAAAACCACTTGTATAAAAACTACCAAAATCTATGCATTTCAAAGCCTCATTCAGAAATAGTGAATAAGAATCCTCAGGAACTGAGGGCTGTATACTGTATTTTTTTTTAAAGATTTT
>NW_027714451.1:0-327 GCF_054177405.1 Leptonychotes weddellii | reverse complement strand
CAGGGAGAGTGCTCTGGAAAAGAGCAACAGATATGCCCCCTAAAGCCCCTTCTAGTCAAATTGCCCAAAGTTTCTTGCCTATGGAAATTCTGCCACTGTGTGCCCTCAGGCTAGCTACAGAACCTCTCTGAGCTTCACCTCTTCCATGCAATGGAAATAATGATAGCGATGTCCTCCAGAGCAGGCAGTCTAAGCCAGGAGATGGCACATAAAGAGCAGCCCAGCCCAACAGCACCTCTCAGGGAAGCACATGGTGAGGAGCAGTTCTCGACACTTCTCTCTTGACTTCTCTCTTCTCTCTTGACTAGGGAAACACAGAGCTGTGCT
>NW_027714450.1:0-327 GCF_054177405.1 Leptonychotes weddellii | reverse complement strand
GGGTTGTGAGTTTGAGCTCCACATTGGGTATAAAGATTACTTAAAAACAAAATAAATGAGTGAATGAATGAATGGATTCAGGGTAGGAATGGGTTTTGTTCGAAAAGACTGAACAAGAAAACCTACATTGACAGTCTACACTCTTTCTTCTCCATATATTTTATTTCACAGAGATTCTCTCAGGCCTAGCAATAATCCAACAACTAAAAAACAGAACCGGGGCGCCTGGGTGGCTCAGTCGTTAAGCGTCTGCCTTCGGCTCAGGTCATGATCCCAGGGTCCTGGGATCGAGCCCCGCATCGGGCTCCCTGCTCAGCGGGAAGCCTG
>NW_027714449.1:0-327 GCF_054177405.1 Leptonychotes weddellii | reverse complement strand
ATGAGAAATATCAATACGACTGGACTTGTGTTGGGGAAGAAAAGCAAGAGTTTGAGGTCAGAAGAGCAGACAAACAACTGGTGGAAGGAGAAAGGGTCTCCATGCAGTCCACCCCGGCTGTCATAAAGCAGACACTGCCTACCTGTGTGGTCTTGTCCAAAGAGCGTGGGTCATGAGAATTTTTAACTGCCTTCCAAAATTCAATTTCAACTATAATATCTTATCAAAGGTAGATGGAACTTTATGACTTACCTGAATATTATCACCAGGTAAAGTGATGCTGGGCCTACATGAGTTTTTATGTTTGGTCTCACACAGTGCATGCAC
>NW_027714448.1:0-327 GCF_054177405.1 Leptonychotes weddellii | reverse complement strand
GGGCTCCCTGCTCGGCAGGGAGTCTGCTTCTCCCTCTGACCCTCCTCCCTCTCATGCTCTCTGTCTCTCATTCTCTCTGTCTCAAATAAATTAAAAAAAAAAAAAAATTTAAAAAAAAATAAAAAAATAAAAAAAGAAAGAGCCAATCTATGTGACTTCGTTTTGAAATAACTTGTAAATAATTGGCTGAATAATTAATATCACTCGGAATGACTTTCCTCAGAAGTCCCTAAGTGCAGGCTATAACATGTAATCTTCCACATCAAAGTCATCCATGAGCTCCCAGGGTCAATCTGCAGCCTGAGTTTCAGAGCCCTTGTGTGGTTC
>NW_027714447.1:0-327 GCF_054177405.1 Leptonychotes weddellii | reverse complement strand
CAAGCAAATGAGCACACCTGGTGTGGAAATGGGGCTGAGTTTCAGGCTGGGGGAGATTAGGGTGAGGGCGTTGACCTTCAAGTAGAAAAAAGCACAGTGATTTCCTCTCCCTAGTCTGAGTTCCTTTCTGTATTTTGAAATTTGCCCCAACTACACTTATCCGTTCAAGGTAAGTTTCTGTTGGACATTTCACAAAAGCCCAGTATGTGGATCCTAGCATCTGAGGGTGTTTCTTGTTTACAAATGACATGGCGAGTCCGTGCAGGACATGGAAGGGGACTGAAGATAAAGGTGAGGGTCACATAACTGGAAATCACACGGAATGGA
>NW_027714446.1:0-327 GCF_054177405.1 Leptonychotes weddellii | reverse complement strand
GAAAGTTGGAAGATGAACATTTTAGGATTTCAGCTTCTCACCTCCTTAGTACCATTGGGAACCATGTACGCTCTGGCATGTGTTTGGAAATCAAATGTCACATTTTCAAGGGAAGAATCCTAGAAAATTGACTCTGTTCTCGAGATTTACCATCATTGCTTTTTCTTTAATAAAGTTCAGGAAAGTGGATTTTTTTTTTGACTGTTATGTTTATGTATCTATAATGCCGACCCCGAGCTTTGTTACAGAGACAATACAGATAGTCAAATCATAGGAAAACTTAAAATATTTTATTGGAGTAATCTAGAAAATTTGAGAATTGTTACA
>NW_027714445.1:0-5677 GCF_054177405.1 Leptonychotes weddellii | reverse complement strand
CATCAATGTGGCAAACTTCATTGTTATTTTAAGAAATTGCCACAGCCACCCCACCGTTAGCAACCACCACCCTGATCAGTCAGCAGCCATCCACATCCAGGCAAGACCCTCACCAGCAAAAGATTAGCACTTGCTGAAAGCTCAGATGATGGTCAGCATTTCTGAGCAATAAAGTATTTTTAATTAAAGTATGTACATTTTTTTAGACGTAATTCTATTGCACACTTAATAGACCATAGTATGGTGTAAACATAACTTATAGGCACTGAGAAACCAAAAAACAAGATTAATTTGCCTCATTTTATTGCTCTATTTGCTTTATTGGGGCGGTCTGTTACCAAATCCACAATGTCTGTGAGGTCAGCCTGTACCCAAGAACTATAGATATTAACCACAGTGTAGATGGTGGAGCTAATGGACTCACTGAATTCACTGCAATACAGACTTCGCTCAGGAGTCTATGCATCACTTCACCACTGGATACTTTGTTCTAATAAAGAGGATAAATGGTCTTTTGGTGCCTCCTGCATCAGTTTCAGTTCAGATGATGTGTTCAATAGCCCTTGGTATATGTATATGCCTTTTACCCCTGTGTACATTTACTCAGGTAAATTTCAAGAGCCCTTTGAGAAATGAATTGAGAAAATACGTATTTTATATTCCTTCTATAGAATTTTTGAGTTCTTTCTCAAGTGCTTCATATGTCCACTTCAATCAATAGTCTCTGGATTTGAGAATTGGTTTAGTTCCACAGGTGCCTGGGTGGCTCAGTCGTTAAGCGTCTGCCTTCGGCTCAGGTTATGACCCCAGGGTCCTGGGATCGAGCCCAGCATCGGGCTCCCTGGTCAGCGGGAAGCCTGCTTCTCCCTCTCCCACTCCCCCTGCTTGTGTTCCCTCTCTCGCTGTCTCTCTCTCTGTCAAATAAACAAATAAAATCCTTAAAAAAAAAGAATTGGTTCAGTTCTGGAAAGTTAGTAAGGGATAGTAATTTTTCATTACCATAGCTGATATCACTCTTCTGTTGTCTACATCTTAATCATTTTTTCTTACCTAAGTCAAGCAATAACAGCATTGGCTGTTATATCTACCTTTATGAATATCATGATCTGTTAGCTATTGCCAGAGATCATGGAAGATCAAGGTTCCTTAATTCCCATTCTTGTCTCACTGTTCATTATGGTAATTATAAAGCCTTGCCTCTGATGTTTAAGTGTTGCCACATGACTTCTGTTTTTTCAAAATCATAGTATTCCTATTGACACTAGGTAGTCAAGATCAATAACAGTGTCTCCTACCATTAATTTTGGCCCACAGTGGACTCCTACTCCTGAGTTTATCAATGATGTCAGTGTCCCCCTTCTCAGAATTTTAGGGAAGGGAGTGTCTTCTGTATTCTCTTAGGAACCATAAATAGCTGCCAGTTATCTAGCCTTACATAATTAGTCATTCTAACATGCCCATGTATCTGAACTTTCTGTATTCCTCTTCAATATTTGGCAAAGCGTTTCAACATTGCTACCTCATTAATTCTACGTCATCTACAAAGTTTAAGAAGTTATTCCTGGAGTGTATTAGGGCTAAATACAGACATTTTTGCCAGGATATCAAATCCAGATTCATGGGAAAAGGCCATCCTGTCAATAAACATTCCCTTATCTGACATCAACTTTTGTCCTTGACCTGATCCAACATTCTAACATTTTACATCCTTGTGTGTTCTCCCAGTTCCTATTTTCATATGTATTAGCTGGGTTCTGCAACTTTTTGGTAAACTATCACATTTTCTTCCAAATAGGAAAAGCACTTCATTTCTCAGCTCATGCTGAGATCTGATTCTCATTATTATTGGAGAAATGATGAGGGGAGTCAGGGCAGTTCTTAAAGAGGACAAACATTTTCCTATTGTGGATCTACTTTACATGAGTCTTTTGCATAATCTTCAGGAAATGAGAAGCTGGTCTCCACTAGCAAGAGACAGGAAGAACCTAGGGAATCCAGTTTTTTAAGCAAATCCATTCGAATGACACCCTCCCAGCTTTCAGGGTCTCTCTGTCCCTGCATGGTCCCTGACCTTAACATAAGAGCTTGCTGAAGCTGTGAATTAATTTTCCTTTGAAAATCCACATTTAGGATCATTCTTATTCCTGAGTTTCAGCACAGTCTGCCTTCTGTATATGAGATGATAATTTCTAAATGTTTCCATGGAGACATTCTAGCTTTCCCAGAGTATCTGAGCTGAAGTTAGCTGACTTGAGTGTCTTCCTCTTTCTTAATGGTTTCTATAGCATTTAACAAAAGCCAACCAGCTCTACAATCCCTGTAATTGCATTCCTTCAGTAGCTTTCAAGAGCTTGTATTATTACAACCCACCATAGGTGACAATCTAGATATTATTGTGATACTGCAAGAAATCAGAATTATCACTATCCCACTTTCCATTTACATGATGATCTTCATAGCAATCTGAGTAACATGCAATCAAATTCCAGAATTCTACTCTAAGGATATAATCTCTAGGTACATTCTGGATGCCAACTGACTTACATTAGATTACGCCAAAAGCAGAACCTGAAGTCAGAATCCAAGGTAGTTTATTTGGAAGGCAAACTCAGGAAGCACTGTAAGGGAATGGGAAATGGAACACAGGAAGGGAGAAAATCAGAAAAGGTGTGTTAGTGGCTGGGTCATATTTATAGATAACTGAAGCTTAATTTCAATAGAGATCTTCTGGGAGATTTTGTGGAACATGCCTCAGAACTTGCCAACACTTGTCCCCTCTTGATTGAACATTTCTCCAGAGTGAGCCAAGCACATCTTATAGCAAACAGCACCCTTATGCAGAGAGGTGCAGGAAGATTTCCATGACTATAAGAATTGTCTGTAGACTATCTCCACATAGGCCCAGATGGTATAGGTGGGGCACTGGCAGAGTCTACTTCAGTAATTTAGCACTTTTTCTACTTGTTAATTCCAATTTCCTTAATTATAAGTCATTAAAGATATTAGTGACTGCCTCATTAGGATGCTGAACAAGAGGTTGAGATATTTCATGGGAGTGCTTTACAAGATGTCTGGGACATAGAATGCATTTAATAAATGCTAACTACCATTACCTTTTGTGTCTCACCTCTGTGCCTTTCCTACAGTGACCAAACTTCATGAATGTGCCCCTACAATTCCACTGTATACCTTTCTCAACCCAGCCTTGAATTTTTGTCCAAGTCTCATCCATTTTTTTAAGGTCTAGCCAAAAGTTCTTCTCTCCCCCAAAATTTCTATTTCCTCAATAGATTTTTTTTTCTCTCCACTCTGTAATATTATTACTTTAGACTCTACTTTTCTGCTTATTTTGATCATTTTTAGTCTCTCTCTCTTTTTGTCATCTATCTTCCTATCATCTATCATTATCTATCATCTCTTCTAGATTTTAAAGTTTTTGTAGGCTAAATTTTCTCATTGTTACTACAAAGCTTAATATTCTGACTTTAGTGGAAATTCTATCATTATTAGCTCACCTAATTATCTCTAGCACAACTAAAACCTGGGTTTCTGACTAAATATTGTGCATTTCAGAAGACAGATCATCACCTCTTTGACAGTATTTCAGTTTTAGGTATAGGAAGTAAATATAGTTGATGAAATTCTATGGATGCCATGTCGTAGCTTATGAATGAAATTTTATCATAATTAAACATAATTAAACATAACAGTGATACATAATGGTTATATTTATGTAGAATCATCTAAGAATAGTTCAAAAACAGATTGTAAATAAATGAAAGCAAAATCCTGCATAAGATTATTATTGCAATTACTGCTCTTTAATAGTGTTGAAGGACTTAACAAGGAAACACTCTGGACATGGAAATATTTTTTTGACAAAGCAAAGAAGCCATGGAAACATTGGAAAGGTAAATCAAATATAAGGCAGAAAAATGAGGGTCAAGTTAATTGTGTCTCAAATTTCTGTATATCTTTTAACTATTCCACCTCTAAATCATATTGGAAAAAGTAGAATCTGATCTAACTGCTTTGAAGGATCATAAATTCAATCATAAGCCTTTACATTTTGTGGGATCTCTCTTATTTTTAACTTAAGTTTCAAAAAAATTAAAATATTTATATCTATAAAAGACAAAATGATGACATTTCCAGGAAAACATAAATATTTTAATGTCTTTTATACAAATGTGAGATGTTTGGAATTGTCAAAGATGAATACATTGTCACTATATGTAGGTGATTACACCTCACAAAAAAACTATATCTACCATGGAATATTTTAATTCTTAAATTAAAAAAAATGTCCAATGCAGAAGAGTATACTTAGCTACCATATATTGAAAATTTATTTTTGCCAAGTGTTTCTCAACACATTTAATTATTGAAATAATTCTATTAAATAGGTATCAGAACCCTTATTTTGAAGGTAAGGAATGAAATTCAGAGAAGTTAAATAACATTTTTTAAGTGGTAGGGGCTGGATTGGAACCAAACTTGTCAGAAGTCAAGCAATATACCTTTAATCTTTAAGTTGCACAAAATCCTAAAAACATCACTATTGACTTTGTGAGTTTAAGCAACTTATTCAATACCATTGTTTTGTGCTTGTTTGTTTGTTTCATTGGTCAATTGTTTTTTGTTCCTTCTCCTATAAAGACAATATAACATAATTATTCAAGCCCAAACTCTGGAAACACACTGCTTGTATCTGCTTCTCAGATATCATGGTTATTATCCGAATGACCTTGTATGAAATATTTAACCTCTAAATTTCTTGGTTTCCTCATTTATAAGATGAGGATAATGATAATACACTACCTTATGGAATTGTGGGAAGATTAAAGATTTAATAATTAAAAAAAACCTCGAAACAGTTTTGGAACATAGTAGGAACACTGGAAGCATGTTATATTGGTTTATAAAATACAAATCATATGCCTATTTTTACTTAATTCACAGTATTGTGGAGAGAAACGAATGAGTGAGTGGTTGCAAATGTCTGCATATAATATATTTTATTAATTTACACTATGAGCATTTGTTGAAAAAGTGCTCAACATCACTCGGCATCAGGGAAATCCAAATCAAAACCTCAATGAGATACCACCTCACAACAGTCAGAAAGGCTAAAATTAACAAGTCAGGAAATGACAGATGTTGGCGAGGATGTGGAGAAAAGAAAACCCTCCTACACTGTTGGTGTGAATGCAAGCTGGTACAGCCACTCTGGAACACAGTATGGCGGTTCCTCAAAAAGTTGAAAATAGAGCTACCTTACAACCCAGCAATTGCACTACTGGGTATTTACCCCAAAGATACAAATGTAGTGATCCGAAGGGGCACCTGCACCCCTATGTTTATAGCAGCAATGTCCACAATAGCCAAACTATGGAAAGAGCCAAGATGTCCATCAACAGATGAATGGATAAAGATGTGGAATATTATGCAGCCATCAAAACCATGAAATCTTGCCATTTGCAATGACATGGATAGAACTAGAAGGTATTATACTAAGCGAAATAAGTCAATCAGAGAAAGACAAGTATCATATGATCTCACTGATATGAGGAATTCTTAATCTCAGGAAACAAAACTGAGGGTTGCTGGAGTGGTGAGGGTGGGAGGGATGGGGGGCTGGGTGATAGACATTGGGGAGGGTATGTGCTATGGTGAG
>NW_027714444.1:0-327 GCF_054177405.1 Leptonychotes weddellii | reverse complement strand
TTGAGGAGGGCACATTCTGCATGGAGCACTGGGTGTTATGCACAAACAATGAATCATGGAACACTTCATCTAAAACTAATGATGTAATGTATGGGGATTAACGTAAGAATAAAAATAAATAAATAAAAAAAAAAAGAATATGAACACCAGTAGATGGGGACTCTCTTAGAAACTGCCTATCACAGTCTTCTATTTGACAGCGCCCCCCCACCCCCCGCAGTGACTCACAACCCTTCTACATGGAAAATAGATTCACCCCCTCCCAAGGTTCCTAAAAGATTCATCCAATGACAGCATCAACTCAAATCCAGAATCTTGTTATGTAAG
>NW_027714443.1:0-327 GCF_054177405.1 Leptonychotes weddellii | reverse complement strand
GTCAATTTCAGGCTCCTGGAGGCCAAGGACGGGGGCTCCTGTAGGCAGCAGCACAAACTGGGAATGTCATTAATAGGACACCTGGAGAACTGACGGGGCCGAGGAGGGGGCCCCAGGACAATCAAGTTCTTGGGAATCTCCTCTCTCTTTCGCCCTTGCTGCTGGAGGGTTTTGAAGGACAGTGAAGCAGTTAATTCTGCGTGAAGTTGGGTTTATTTCCTTTACTCTTCCCCAAAGGGAACAGAAGGAACAGGAACATTTTCAGGATAAGGAGGCATCATAGGATGGAGTTTCCCCAAGAAGTTTTTGGATCTATTGTGAAAGGAT
>NW_027714442.1:0-327 GCF_054177405.1 Leptonychotes weddellii | reverse complement strand
GCCAAAGGCAAGGGAAGCAAGGACAAAAATGAACTATTGGGACTTCATCGAGATAAAAAAGTTGCACAGCAAAGGAAACAGTCAACAAAACCAAAAGACAACCGACAGAAAGGGAGAAGATATTTGCGAATGACATATCAGTTGGCCTTCATTTTAGTGTTTGTGTGCATGTATGTTTGTTTCTGTTTGTTTGAGGTATACGTAGCTTTGAGTTGATTTGCTTAAATGAAAAGAAAGCACGTTTTACAAATGTAGTTGGGGATGTGAGGGCGATCTGGCTGCGACATCTGTCACCCCATTGATCACCAGGGTTGATTCGGCTGATCT
>NW_027714441.1:0-327 GCF_054177405.1 Leptonychotes weddellii | reverse complement strand
GCTGAAGGAGGATTCTGATCAGGATTCTGAACCCAACAGCTTATTCCAAAACTGGCAAAGGCCAGCCGGGACAGTCATTTTAGTATCATTCAGCCATAGTAATGGCCTTTTTAGGAGTTTTTGTGAGACAGGAATGAGAAGGTGTCATATTGTTTAGCGGGGGGAAAAAAATCAGGGTACAGAAACCCATGCTCTGGGACCCCAACCGTAACAATTTGTTCTTATTATAAGCACATGTTTCTTTGGTAATCTGAACGATCCGCAGCATCATTATTAGTGATGGCAAAAAAACAAAAACACCTCAAAAGTACCTAATAATTATGGCAC
>NW_027714440.1:0-327 GCF_054177405.1 Leptonychotes weddellii | reverse complement strand
CTGTGGCCCTGTTCATTTTTATTTCAATATTTTTTTTTATTATTTCGATTGGATAATTTTTATGGATCTGTCTCCAAGTTCACTTGCACTTTCTTCTGCCACCTTCAACTTGTTTTTAAAGCCCATCCAAGGACTTGTTCATTTCACACATTGTCCTTTTCAGTTCTAGAAATCCTATTTGGTTCTTCATTACAGTTTCCATTTCTCTGGTGGCATTTCCTACCTGTTCACTCCTTATGATCATCTTTTTATTTACATCTCTGGACATATTTGCAGTAGCTGCTTTAGAGTTTTGGTTGCTAATGCCAACATCTGGGTCATATCAGA
>NW_027714439.1:0-327 GCF_054177405.1 Leptonychotes weddellii | reverse complement strand
CATTCTTAGCAATAATATTTTGGACCTGTCTCCTCAAACAAGGACAACAAAAGCAAAAATAAACAAATGAGACTACATCAAACTAAAAACCTTTGTACAGTGAAGGAAACCATCACAAAACAGAAAGACAACCAACTAAATGGGGAAGGATATTCACAAATGATATATCCAATAAGAGGTTAACATCCAAAATACATTTAAAAAATTTTATAGCTCAGTATCAAAAAACTCTCACACAATCTGATTAAAAGTGGTCATTTTCCCAAAGAAGACATGCAGATGGCCAACAGGCACATGAAAAGATGCTCAACATTACTAACCATCAGG
>NW_027714438.1:0-327 GCF_054177405.1 Leptonychotes weddellii | reverse complement strand
AAGAAAATGTATCAGTTTCCTGGAGTAAACGGTTAACTCTTTCAGAGTAGTCTCTACCTTTTGTTGGTACTTCTCCTTTTTTGTTTTTTGTTTTTTTGTCAAGCTCCTCTTTTTCCCCATCTAATTAACTCATTATTTAAGACTAAGATAAAGTGTCGTCTCCTCCCAGAAGCCTTCCCTGGCCTCCCTTTCTCCATTTAAAAAAAATTTTTTTTATTATGTTAATCACCATACATTACATCATTAATTTTTGTTGTAGTGTTGCATGATTCAGTATTTGCGTATAACACCCAGTGCTCCATTCATTATGTGCCCTCTTTGATACCC
>NW_027714437.1:0-327 GCF_054177405.1 Leptonychotes weddellii | reverse complement strand
GGCACCAGCTGGCGTCTAGAGCCAGGCTCCCTGAAGCTGAACGCCCCCAGGCAACTGTTGTGTGACCCAGAAAGGGCAGCCACTGCAGTGTGGCTCACAGCCCTGCAGGTGCCAGGGGAACCAGGGGAAGCAGTGAAAAGGCCCCACCCGGGAGCGTCCGGGTGGCTCAGTCGGTTCAGCGTCTGCCTTCAGCTTGGGTCATGATCCGGGGTCCTGAGATGGAGCCCCACGTTGGGCTCCCTGCTTAGCAGGGAGTCTGCTGCTTCCTCTCTCTTTGCCCCTCCTAGAGAGCCTCTTGTGCTCTCTAATAAATAAAACCTTTAAATT
>NW_027714436.1:0-327 GCF_054177405.1 Leptonychotes weddellii | reverse complement strand
ATGAACATTTTTTCTTGTGTCTGTTAGCCATTTGTATGCCTTCTTTGGAGAAGTGTCTGTTCATGTCTTTTGCCCAGGTTTGCATATTCTTGAATAACTTTCACCTCTCAGTCACATTTTATCCTCACCATTGAAAAAACTAAAACCCAAACAAACAAATAATGGGGAAAAAAGATACCAGGTGACATAATCTCCCCTATTTGCTTCAAGCTTTGTCTTTCTAAATATTCACAGAGCACCTACTGCGTGGCCTGTGCAATATGAGAGGAATGCAATAAAAACATCTCCAAGAAAGGACAGCGAGAATATAAAGATGAGTTGTAGAGG
>NW_027714435.1:0-327 GCF_054177405.1 Leptonychotes weddellii | reverse complement strand
ATATATGATTTTCATGAAAAAATATCTGTCTTTGGGATCCTGACAAAAAATGCCCCTGCAGAACTGTATGTATCCTAAATTATCATATGATTCTTTATATTGAAATTACATGCTAATTGGAAGTGGTAAAAAAAAAAATAAACCTCTGTCCAACATTATATTTGTTTTTGGCAAATTCTGAATTAGTATAGATTATTGTGTCCCTTGCTGACTTTGATAAAGACACACAAAATAAATTCTGTAAATGTCCAGAGATAAATGGATGGACATTTGCCTTAATGTGATTCTGAGTAAGACTCAGTATGTGGTCATTTGGCTGGATAGGGG
>NW_027714434.1:0-5678 GCF_054177405.1 Leptonychotes weddellii | reverse complement strand
TGGACTCTGAAAAACAAACTGAGGGTTCTAGAGGGGAGGGGGGTGGGAGGATGGGTTGGTCTGGTGGTGGGTGTTGAGGAGGGCACGTTCTGCATGGAGCACTGGGTGTTGTGCACGAACAATGAATCATGGAACACTTCATCTAGAACTAATGATGTAATGTATGGGGATTAACATAAGAATAAAAAAAAAAAAAGAAAAACACTACCTTGATATAATAAAAGCCATATATGAAAAACCCACAGCAAATATCATATTCAGTGGTGAAAGAAAGCATTTCCTCTAAGATTAGGAAGAAGAGAAGGATGCCTGCTTTTACCACTTCTATTCAACATAGTACTGGAAGTTCTAGCTAGAACAATTAGAAAAGGAAAAGAAATAAAAGTCATCCAAACTGAAAAAGAAGTCAACCTAGCTCTGTATGCATATTATAGGATCTTATATATAGAGAATCCTAAAGATTTCACACAAAGAAAAATCTGTTAGCGCTAATAAATGAATTCAGAAAAGTAGCAGGATACAAAGTCAACACACAGAAATCAGGTGCATTTCTATATACTAACAACGAACAACCTGAAAAGGAGATTATGAAAAAAATTTCCATTTATGATATCATCAAAAAGAATAAAACATTCAGGAATTAACTTAACCAAGGAGATGAAAGACTTGTAAAATGAAAACTACAAAACATTGCTGAAAGAAATTGAAGACATAAATAAATGGAAATACATCCAATGTTTTTAGATGGGAGGAATTAATATTAAGATGTCAATACTACTTAAAGTGATCTGCAGATTCAATGCAATCCCTTTTAAAATCCCAATGATGTTTTTGCATAAATCGAAAAACCCATACTAAAATATGTATGGTATCCCAAAGGGACTCCAAATAGCCAAAATAATCTTGAAAAAGAAGAATAAAGCTGGAGGGCTTACAGTTCTTGATTTCAAAGCTTAATACAGAGCTTCAGTGATTAAAACAGTGTGATACTGGAGTAAAGACAGACATATAAACCAATGGAATAGAATGAAGAGCCCAGAAATAAACCTTTGAATGTAGAGTCAAGGATTTTTTGACAAATCTGCCAAGACCAGTCAATGGGGAAAGGACAGTGTTTTCAACACATGGTGCTAGGAAAACTACATATTCAGCTGCAAGTGAATGACATTGGACCTTCACCTAACACCATATACAAAAATCAAATCAGAATGGATCAAAGACATAAATGTAAGACCTAAAACTACAAAACTCTTACAGGAAAACCCAGGGAAAATCTTAGTGTCATTGGATTTAGCAGTGATTTCTTGGATACAGCAAGAGAGACACAGGTAAAAGAAAAAATAAACAAATTGAAAATTTTTAAATTTTGTGCATCAAAAGACACTATCAACAGAGTAAAAAGACTACCCATGGAATGGGAGAAGATATTTGTAAACCATACATCTGATAAAGAATTAATATCCAGAATATAGACACAGCTCCTAAAACTCAACATCAAAAAAACAAACAACTAGATTTAAAAATAGTCAAAGACTGGAATAGACATTTCTCCAGAGAAGATGTGCAAAAGGCCAACAAGCACATGAAAATATGCTCCACATTACTAATCATTATGGAAATGCAAATCAAAACTTCAATGAGATACCATCTCACACCCATTAGGATGGCTACTATCAAAACAAAAAAACAAGTATTAACAAGGATGTGGAGATGTGGGACCTTGTACAGTGTTGATGGGAATGAATGTACAATGGTGCAGCTTCTGTAGAAAACAGTATGGCAGTACCATAAGCATTTTTCATAGAGCTGGAACAAACAATCCTAAAATTTGCATGGAACCAGAAAGACCCCGAATAGCCAAATTAATGTTGAAAAAGAAAACCAGAGCTGGAAGCATCACGATTCCAGACTTCAAGCTGTATTACAAAGCTGTAATCATCAAGACAGTATGGTACTGGCACAAAAACAGACACATAGATCAACGAAACAGAATAGAGAACCCAGAAATGAACCCTCAACTCTATGGTCAACTAATCTTTGACAAAGCAGGAAAGAATATCCAATGGAAAAAATACAGCCTCTTCAACAAATGGTGTTGAGGGAATTGGACAGCCACATGCAGAAGAATGAAACTGGACCATTTCCTGACACCATACACAAAAATAGACTCAAAATGGATGAAATACCTAAATGTGAGACAGGAATCTATCAAAATTCTAGAGGACAACATAGGCAGCAACCTCTTTGACCTCGGCCACAGCAACTTCTTGCTAAACATGTCTCCAAGAGAAACAAAAGCAAAAATGAACTATTGGGTCTTCATCAAGATAAAAAATCTTTTGCATAGCAAAGGAGAGAGTCAACAGAACTAAAAGGCAACCTACGGAATGGGAGAAGATATCTGCAAATGACATATCAGATAAAGGGCTAGTATTCAAAATCTATAAAGAACTTATCTCACTCAACACCCAACAAATAAAAAATCTACTCAAGAAATGGGCAGAAGACATGAACAGGCATTTCTCCAAAGAAGACACAAATGGCCAACAGACACATGAAAAATGCTCAACATCACTCGGCATCAGGGAATTACAAATCAAAACCACAGTGAGATACCACCTCATACCAGTCAGAATGGCTAAAATTAACAACTCAAGAAACAACAGATGTTGGCTAGGATGTGGAGAAAGGGGAACCCTCTTATACTATTGGTGGGAATGCAAACTGGTGCAGCCACTCTGGAAAACAGTATGGAGGTTCCTCGAAAAGTTAGAAGTAGAACTTTCTTAGGACCCAGCAATCGCACTAGTAGGTATTTATCCAAAGGATACAAACATAGTGATTCGAAGGGGCGCATGCACCTCAATATTTATAGCAGCAATGTCCACAATAGCCAAAATATAGAAAGAGCCCAAGATGTCCATCAACAGATGAATGGATAAACAAGATGTGGTATGTATTTACAGTGGAATATTACTCAACCATCAAAAAGAATGAAATCTTGCCATTTGCAATGACCTGGATAGAATTAGAGGGTATTATGCTAAGTGATAAATCAGTCAGAGGAAGATAAAGGATAGGATTTCGCTCATATGTGGATTTTAAGAAACAAGACAGATGAACAGAGGGGAAGGGAAGGAAAAATAAAATAAGATGAAAATTGAGGGCGCCTGGGTGGCTCAGTTGGTTAAGCATCTGCCTCTGGCTCAGGTCATGATCCCAGCATCCTGGGATCGAGTCCTGCATCAGGGTCCCTGCTCAGTGGGGAGCCTACCTCTCCCTCTCCTTCTGCCCCTACCCCGCTTGTTCCCTCTCTCTCCTTCTCTCTCTTGCTTTCTCTCTCAAATAAATAAAATCTTAAAAAAAAAAAAGAAAAGAAAAGAAAATTGAGAGGGAGGCAAACCATAAGACATTGAAATCTAGGAAACAAAGTGAGGGTTGCTGGAGGGGAAGTGGGTGGGGGATGGAGTAACTGGGTGATGGGCATTAAAGATGGCACTTGATGTAATTAGACTGGGTGTTATATGCAACTGATGTATCACTAAATTCTACCTCTGAAACTAATAGAAACAAACAAAAAAAAACCATACAGATCAACAAGGAAAGCAAATAAATCAATCCATAACTCATAGCCGCAGTCTAGTGAGGAAATAGCAAATGCTACAAATTTCAAGCAATCTGTGAGCAAAGATATAAAACACTCAAATCCAGCAGATTCGGATTAGTACTGTTGGAGTCCCTAGAGACTCAGGGTGAAAATTCGTAAGGGAAAACCTCACTGAAATGGAGTTGGGAGGCCACCAGGGGGAGCTCTCACACCATACTAATCGTCCTCAATTGCAGACCCAACAGGACATGTTCCTTGCAAATGGATCACACCTTACTTAGCTACTTAGTACTTTGTGGTTACAGCAAGAGACAGAAAGGTTTTCCTCCTCCCCTGGCAATAGCCCAGCCAATAAGAGACTATCACAACTCAGGCAATAAAAAGCCCATTCTACTTGGAACTCCCAGTTAATTCCCATTTTACTCTATAAAGGAGCATTCCTCTCCTTTGATCTCTGGACTTGCCTATGGTTCTGCCAAAGCTAGTTTGCCCTGAATTGCAATTCTCTGCTATTCTCAAATTAACCCATTTTTGCTGGTAAAATAGTTGATGGTTTTATTTTTAAGGTTAACAGCAGAGACATACACACACAGACTGCAGATACTGTATGGAAATGAGATACGAGCAGAAGGCTTAGCATAGAACACAGGTAAAATCACACTCACAAAATGAAAGTCTGAAAATGAATGGAGGAATACCCAGGGCAAGGCTGACACCTGGTAGATGAGATCTCTGGTTCCTGAAAAAGTGTAAGGAAGGGATTGGAAAGTAGGAGGGATGCAAACAGGCAGACATGGGAAGACACCACTTCTTAGGGAATGCATGGTGGTGTGGAAAGGGAAGGTCCTTTGGAGACTTAGTGGCAACGGGCAAGAATGAGGCAAGAGGCGATATCAGTGGGTCTTTAGGGCCCAAACACTTCATTGCATAGGTTACTCATTTCCAGAAGAAATGGTCTGATTGGGCCCATTCTCATTTATACCATTTGCATTTGATGATGGACTGACTCTATGCACATCCCATTTTAAGACTTCATAGGTCAGATAATTCCTAATTTCTGATGGAAAATTCCAGTTGTAGAGTGACTCAATGTCCCATGGTCAGGCATGCAGTCTTTTACCAGGGTCCACTAGCAAGTAGAGAGCTGCTTCTCAAATGGAAAGCACCCATCAACAGAAGAGGACAAGGCCTGACCTCAATAATCCAAGTGTGTTGTTCTGTGATTCTCCTACTTGGACATGCAATGGTTCTATCAGCATCCTAATCTACCACAGACACATTTAATAAAATGCATATGCTAGGTGCTAAGACCCAGCTGGCAGGCAACTTTCAACACATCCTGGGCTTACTGCAGAATCTTTTTGTAATCTGAGTCTCACTCAAAACTAGCAGCCTTCCATTCCCCAAGGAAATAGATGAAAAGAGAATGCCCAAAAGTGGCCGATATTATCCGCAAAATCCAAAGAGGCCCACCACGCGTCCTGTCTTTCTAAACGGTAAGCAATACAAGGTGCAGAAACTTGTCTCCTGTCTCAAAAGACTGTCCTCATCAGCCCCAGGCCACTAGATCTCTGGAAATTCACCAATATAGAAAGTCTGAGATATCATCAGGTGTATCTCCTACACTCCGGCACGCACATGGTAAAGCACTTAGGATACCTACTATTTCCCCATGGCCAGTTGGCACAATGTAAATGACCTGAAAGAGCAGCATGATGTCCTGTGGGATATTCAGTGATCAAAGTCTCTTCAAGCTCTATTATGTCACAGGGCCGAGGAGATGACTTCATCCTGAATAAGAGAGTGAAGTTGTGTGCTGAGTCTCTACATGTGAGAGAGCTACTTCTGATGATCAAGAAGAGGGGTTGGGAAGAGAGAATTAGCTAGGAGCATGGTTGGAGCATGAGAGGAGAATAATTACTGCAGGAACCCAACAACCGTGAGGCCGTGTGTTTGTCATAGACAGACCAGCTTGATCAACAAATCTCTGCAGGCTGGGACTTGGCTTTTTGAACACCCAAGTCATGGCATAATTTACGTTAGCTCCCTCCTCTGCCTCCATGAGAGTCAA
>NW_027714433.1:0-327 GCF_054177405.1 Leptonychotes weddellii | reverse complement strand
CTCTCTGACAAATAAAATCTTAAAAAAATAATTATTTCAGAGGGAAAGAGAGAGTGAGAGAGCAAGGGGAGGGGCAGAGAGAGAGGGAGAAGGAGAAGCAAACTCCCCCAAAGAGTGCAGAGCCCAAAAGGGGGCTTGATCTCCCAACCTGGAGATCATGACCTGAGCTGAAACCAAGAGTCCGATGCTTAACTGACGGAGCCACCCAGGCGCCCCTAGAATCATTATGTTGTACATCTGAAACTAATATATGTCAGTTATAGCTCAATTTCTTTTTAATTTTAAGTTAAAAAAAATCAACTAATCAATCCATCAGCACGCTTCCTT
>NW_027714432.1:0-327 GCF_054177405.1 Leptonychotes weddellii | reverse complement strand
AGGCAGACAGACACAAAAGCAATTTACAGAGCAGTTGTTTTGCCTTTAGCTTTTTTTTTTTCTTTTGATGTATTAAAATATTTTCCTGTCCTTGGTGAAAAGTACTTCCCTCTTGTTGGATTTTTGAAGTTGAGGGCAGCTTGGAGTGAAACGCCGTTGCCGGGAAATTCATCCTTGCGGCCAGGACTGAAAGGTCACTTGGTCGGAGTGTTTCCATTCTCCTCCGCAGTTGGGTTCAGCACACGCCTCTGGGAGGCCATGCGACTCTGGATCCCGGGGTCGTGAGTGCTGGTTCGAGCCTCGCCTTAGGTGTAGCGATAACTTAAA
>NW_027714431.1:0-327 GCF_054177405.1 Leptonychotes weddellii | reverse complement strand
TTTATCTTTCTATAATAAGATGCCAAACTGTAGAAGCTCTGATCTTACACACTCTGATCGGGATGAAATTATTAAGATTCCTGGCTTTCAAAACATTACCACTTACAGATTCTATTAATAATAGCTCCAGAGAGTAATTAAGTGTTGTACTAGTTTAACCCTTGAAGAGCAAGGAGGGGATAGTGGAAAAGCGGTCAGATGTCAAATGCTGTTAATTAGGGTTTCACAAAAGGAGAACAAATTGTTTTCGAATTAGAATGTAAGTCATGAAGATTAAATGTTTTTTTAAGGATTTTATTCATTTATTTGACAGAGAAAGCGAGAGAG
>NW_027714430.1:0-327 GCF_054177405.1 Leptonychotes weddellii | reverse complement strand
TAATATGTCCGACTACAAGTCTCAAAACTAACATTACGATTTTTCTCCCACCTTTCTGAGTTGGACTCAAACTGCCTTTTTCCATGAAGTCCTGAAAAGTAAATACAAACAACACAATGTAAAGTTCAGAAAAACCGCCAGAGTAGCTCACATAGAGACAGTCTTCGTTCTTGTTGCTCTGTGGGCCACTCAGGGATCAACAGACACATTTGAACTACAAACCAGGAAAATCTGTCAGATTGTCACAGCTTGCTGTCACTCTATCTGAAGATATTTGAGCCTGACATCTAGAAGTCTTCTCCCCTGGCTACCCTCAGAACTTGGGAA
>NW_027714429.1:0-327 GCF_054177405.1 Leptonychotes weddellii | reverse complement strand
GAGCCTGATGCAGGACTCGATCCCAGGATCCTGAGAGCATGACCTGAGCCCAAGGCAGACGCTTAACCGACTAAGCCACCCAAGTGCCCTGCACTGGGCTCTTCTAGCCTCATCTCTGGGTCTTAGATCATTTCCTGGGCTCTAAGAGGGGTGTAGGACTCGGGGGTGTTGGTTCAAATTTTGGGTTGTTGATAAATCTCTGTGACACATATTTTTTGTTTTGTTTTGTTTAAAGATTTTATTTATTTGACAGACACAGCCAGAGAGGAAACACAGGCAGGGGGAGTGGGAGAGGGAGAAGCAGGCTTCCCACGGAGCAGGGAGCCC
>NW_027714428.1:0-327 GCF_054177405.1 Leptonychotes weddellii | reverse complement strand
GTTCTCTTCCCTATTCTCTTCTCTGGCGGAGTCTGGGCCTCGGAAGCAGACAGAGAGGCTCTGAGCAGGCAGAGGAAGGGCAGTGGGGAGTCCACTGAGACGGGCTTAAGTGCATTCCTCTCTTCTTTTTTTTTTTTTTTTTTAAAGATTTTTATTTATTTATTTGACAGAGAGAGAGATAGCGAGAGCAGGAACACAAGCAGGGGGAGTGGGAGAGGGAGAAGCAGGCTTCCTGCCGAGCAGGGAGCCCGATGTGGGGCTCGATCCCAGGACCCTGGGATCATGACCTGAGCCGAAGGCAGACGCTTAACGACTGAGCCACCCAGG
>NW_027714427.1:0-327 GCF_054177405.1 Leptonychotes weddellii | reverse complement strand
CTCCTGAAAAACAACAAAACCTAGCAAGATGGGGAGTGCTCACAGGCCGTGCTCCAAACCACCCGGCCGCAGACCTTACAGGCTGCTGGGGGCTAACGGCGTGCCTCCGGCGGGCCGCGCACACATCTGCGGTGGCTGCTGTTGAACCAGACTCAGGTGAGCCGGGCCAGGTGGGAAGACACACTGCGCGCAGCCCTCGGAGAGGGAGGGTGCCACCCAGCGTCCGCCTGCCCGCTGTCCTTGGTCCCCGCCCCTCGGGCGCCGGGCACGGCCCACACCCCCCACCCACGCACCGCGGAGGAAGACGGACGATCAGGGGAAGCATGA
>NW_027714426.1:0-327 GCF_054177405.1 Leptonychotes weddellii | reverse complement strand
TTTTTTTTTAAAGATTTTATTTATTTATTTGACAGAGAGAGACACAGCGAGAGAGGGAACACAAGCAGGGGGAGTGGGAGAGGGAGAAGCAGGCTTCCCGCGGAGCAGGGAGCCCGATGCGGGGCTCGATCCCAGGACCCTGAGATCATGACCTGAGCCGAAGGCAGACGCTTAACGACTGAGCCACCCAGGCGCCCCCTTATATCCTCATTTTTACAAGCCAGGTGCAAAACAGATGTTCAATAAATACTGAATGAATGAATCAACTGGATACTAAAGAAGAGTGGCTAAGAGCAGAGGTTCTAGAATCAGGTTGCCTCAGTCCAA
>NW_027714425.1:0-327 GCF_054177405.1 Leptonychotes weddellii | reverse complement strand
TCCCTGATGGGTAATGATGATGAACATTTTTTCATGTGCCTGTTAGCCATTTGTATGTCTTCTTCAGAGAAGTGTCTTTTCATGTCTTCTGCCCATTTTTTGACTTGATTATTTGTTTTTTGGGTGTTGAGTTTGAGAAGTTCTTTATAGCTCTTGGATACCAGCCCTTTATCTGTAGTGTCATTTGCAAATATCTTCTCCCATTCTGTGGGTTGACTGTTTCCTTTGCTGTGCAGAAGCTTTTTATCTTGGTGAAGTCCCAAAAGTTCATTTTTGCTTTTGTTTCACTAGCTTTTGGAGATGTATCTTGAAAGAAGTTGCTGTGGC
>NW_027714424.1:0-5678 GCF_054177405.1 Leptonychotes weddellii | reverse complement strand
GTTACTAATCCTTTCACATTTCTCACTGCAAAAGGATTTTCGCCCCACAAAACCTGCATACACTTTAATTTTTCACCTCGTTTACAGCATTACAGATGCTACAACAAAAGCAATATAGCTTAGGGCGCCTGGGTGGCTCAGTTGGTTAAGCGACTGCCTTCAGCTCAGGTCATGATCCCAGGGTCCTGGGATCGAGCCCCACATCGGGCTCCCTGCTCTGCGGGGAGCCTGCTTCTCCCTCTCCCACTCCCCCTGCTTGTGTTCCCTCTCTCGCTGTGTCTCTCTCTGTCAAATAAATAAATAAAATCTTTAAAAAAAAAAAAAAGCAATATAGCTTAGAAAACATAATGCCACAAGGTAATTACATACAAGCTATAGTTTATAGCCGTACAGGAATCAAAACATATGGGCAGGGAAATGCTACAGAATTATAGGAGTTAAACTAAGCCCAGCAGAGCATGACATTTTAACAAACATATTTAGAAAGGAGAAGATCAAAAACAAGTCAGATCTTTTGCTTCTAGCTAATCTATTTAAGCCATAATGGGATGATGGTAAAGTGTCAAATAAAATCCTCAACATCTTTGTAAGACCAGCAACAGGGTACCAATGCGGAGAACCAAGACTCTTTCAAATTCTTAGTACTAAAGGGGTTGCTGATTTTTAACGTCATCAATTATGAATTCTGAGTGTACTGACCTATGTGTACAATATACTGCGTGTTGAGTTTGAGTCCCTCCCTGTGTGGGGTGACATTTCAGGCCATATTATGTGGAAATGAGCCCTACTGAACCTGCAGTGACACCAAACCATCATGAAGCAATTAGGGAAGAAAACAGAAATATAGGGTATGTAAAATTTCAAAACTTAATTATGAATGAGAATAAGAGTTCAATAGAAACTTGAAGAAAAAAATCTACCTTAGGGTACCTGGCTGGCTCAGCCGGTTAAGCTTCTGCCTTCAGCTCAGGTCATGATCTCAGGGTCCTGGGATGGAGCCCCACATTGGGCTCCCTGCTCAGTCCGCTTGTCCCTCTCCCTCTGCCCTTCCCTATGGTTTATGCTCTCTCTCTCAAAAAAGTAAATAAAATCTTTAAAAAAATCTACATTAAAATAAACAACAGAGGCTTTCTTACACATGTATGCACAAGATATGAACATAAAGATGTTTATTGTGGGGCACCTGGGTGGCTCGGTCGGTTAAGCGGCTGCCTTTGGCTCAGGTCATGATCCCAGAGTCTTGGGATCGAGCCCCTCAATGGGCTCCTGGCTCAGTGGGGAGCCTGCCTCTCCCTGTCCCTCCCGCCGACCACCGCCCCCGCCCCGGCTCATGCTCTCTCTCAAATAAATCAGATCTTAAAAAAAAGTATGTTTATTACAGCAGGACTTCTGCTATGCTACTGATAAGCAACCCAAATGCTATCAATAAAGGACTGGTTAAATAAATAATAATATAATTACATTAGAAAATTCTATGTAGCAGTTTAAAAAAATAATGCAGTGGAACGTGACATGGTAAAACTTCCTAAAATATAAGTGAAAAGGGCAAGTTTGTATAAATATATATATATGAATTTATATATACACATACATACTATACACACAAACATCCCTGTTTATTCTAAATATAATTTGAATATATACTATACATATATGCATAGAAAGCACACTAGGATAGACACTGAACCACTAGACTTTTTTTTTTTTTTTTTTAAAGATTTTCTTTATTTATTTGAAAGAGAGAGAGCAAGAATGAGAGGGAGCATGAGCGGGAGAGAGGGAGAAGCAGGCTCCCCACTGAGCAGGAAACCCGATGCAGGGCTCGATCCCAGGACCCCAAGATCATGACCCAAGCCAAAGGCAGATGCTTCACTGACTGAGCCACCCAGGCACCCCTAGACTCTTTAAAAAAAAAAAAAAAAGACTGATTGATTGATTTGAGAGAGAGCGTGAGCCTGCATGCATAGTGGGGAGAGGCTTGGAGTCCCACATGGGGCTCGATCCCATGACCATGAGAACATGATCTGTGCCTAAATCAAGAGTCAGACGCTCAACCAACTGTACCACCCAGGTGCCCCTGAACCACCAGACTTTTAATAATAATTACCTATGGAATAAAGGCAGATACTACTAAAAAATGTTTTCATATATTACTTATATAACTCTTACGTGACAAAATGAGATAAAAATCCACAAAGCAGTAAAAGACACTTCAAGTAAAGGAGCTACAGGAGGGCGCCTGGGTGGTTCAGTCGGTTGGTTAAGCATCTGCCTTCAGCTCGTGTCATGATCCCGGGGTCCTGGGATCAAGCCCCACATTGGGCTCCCTGCTCAGCGGGGAGCCTGCTTCTCCCTCTCCCTCTCCCTCTGCCCCTCCCCAGGGCTCATTTAAGTTCTTACATAGTTAAATTTACCAATCTTCTTTGTGGTCTATACTTGTTGAGCCTTGTTTAAGAACTCATTCCCTACCCCAACGTCATAAAGATACTCTCATATATTTCTTCAAAATGTTTCAGTTTCATTTTTGGACTTCTATGTATTTAGATTCTACCTTGTATGATAAAACAAATTCCATATGAATTTTTAAAAAAAATATGCATTGTCAGTTGTTGCTGGACCATTTGCAGACATGTCCATTCCCCCCCCCCCCCATCTGAATGCTGCCTCTAGAACTGTGTGTATCCACCTATGTCTACTGTGGACTCTATTCTGTTCCCTTGACCTGTTCTTCTGTTTGCTGACAAAACTAACTGTCTTAATCACTTGCAGGAGTCCACCTCCCTCTCTGGAACTTCAAAACTGCCTTGGTTATTCTTGTTCTTACTTATAAATTTCAGAGTCATTTTGTTGAGTTCAAACAATTTTTTTGTGATTTTTCTGAAATTTCATTGAATTTTATGAATGGGTATCAAAGGGGATTATAACAGGTGGTTTTCAGAAGGCTTTAGGAAGACAAAGATTCGAGTGATAATTTTTGAGAAGTAGATTTAGGGTTCTCGTTTCAATGCCTTTTTTTCTTTTGTGGCTGCTGTAAATTATTTCCTTGTAGTAGGTAAAACATTTAAGACAAAGTAGCTGGTTTTGCAGTCCCCATAAGTCATTGGGATCTATTATACAGAGTTGGTTGGGTGGCAAAAAAGAGCTCCTAATTTTCCATTCCTGGCACTGATTGCCACAGGGCTTAACTTTCTTTATTATCTTTAGCTCCTACTTCCCTCTCAATTAGTTTCCCAAACTGTCATTTCATAGCACATTTTTCTAGATGTTATTAATAGCTGTGTCTGGGAAAGGAAGTTACAATTTCAAACAGATTCTTAAAATCCTGTATAGTAAATCTCTCACTTGGAGTTTTATAATGCACTTTAGTGTATCAAAGACTCTTAGTGGAATCCCAGCAATGTCTAATTTTGTTTTAACTCACGATTTCACAGGCTTTTTTGTGCGTATTTATTTCTTGCATACTGATTAACCTCCTACGTAAGAATGTTCCATGGGACATCAATTTGGTAAAGGGCATATTTAAACTAACAAGGCAAAGACAAGAGGAATGCAGATATTTCTGACTTCAAAAGAGCTCAATCAGCAATAAGCGAATTTTTTAAATGCCAACATCAAAACAAACTAATCAAAAAGCACCCAGCAAATCTCTTACAGACGCTTAAGCAGTATGTTTTAGCTTGAGGTCCTAGTGTTGACCTATACCTGATAAAACTCTTCCTTTAACTTGACAAGAGTTATGCTTTCCTTCTTTCAGCACCGAAATGAAAGGCAGACATCCCCGATTTATTCACTTCTCACTGGGAAAGCTATAGGAGTGTTTGGCCTTATAAAAATACAAACAAAAATGCATCTCTCTCATCCTTGCTGGGCGTTGAGCCCATCATTCTTGCTGCCGAGTGAGTGGCCTGAGGAGAACCAACAAAAATACTAAAATTAAGTGACTTTTGTTTATATTCTCTTCTTTCTGCTCTGTTGGTGCAGCAGGTACTCATCTGCCTGACGCACCGCAGGCCTGGTGAGGTAGCCCTGCTCAGCTCAGAACGGCACGGGGAGAACAGGGCACTGCCAATCTCAGCAGACACCCTGCACAAAAAACAATGGCTTTTCCTGCAAAAACATTTCTTCTTTCTTATTAGGCATTACTCCTTGCTGTACTTGTAACAGACCTAGTCAGTAACAGTTATGGGTGAGCTTTTTGAGAGTCAGATTCCTCCCAATTTGCAAAGGAGGAACACTGGCATTTTCTTTCTCTCTTTGAGCTATAATTGGCATTTATCCAACAAACATTTATTCATTAAGTGCTTATCATGGACCAGGCACTATACCAAGTGCTAAGGTTACCAAGACTAGCAGCACAGTCCTTGAGAATCGGACAGTATAAATTAGAGGTCGAAGATAAAACACTTTCTGAATAACCTCAAGAGTACCACAAGCATTGCCTTCTGAAGTACAATGATGAAGACCGGGAGCCTGACTTTAGAGTAAACAGGCTCTCTGAGATTGGGAGTGTGAACCCCAGACAACAGGCGCTCTATGCTCCATCCTGCTGGAGTCTTTATCTTATTCTCAACAAACACCTATTGGCTACTGAGTGAGCAAGGGGCTGGAACCATCTAGAATAGTAATTTAGCAATGTGTGAATCTTTTTAAATTCCCAGCACTAGCTTATCTAGCTTTTCCTTGGCAACGTTCCCTTCCAGAGTGACCCGTTCCGTCTTTGACCAGTTATGTTAAGCAATCCTTCCTCACACGGTGCAGAAACACAACCCCCTCAACTTCCACCCACGGATGCACACTCTGCCCTCTGGGACTCGATGGAACACAGAATAGTTGCTTCCACTGCTACTTTTTATTTTGCAAATTTCAAGTCTATAGGAAAGTTGAGGGAGCAGCACAATTAACACCCATATGCTTTTCATCTATTCACCAATTCTTAATATTTTCCCATATTTGCAGTTTTACCTCTTGCTTTTTTTCTCTCATAAATCATTTGAGAGTTATTTTGCAAACATAAGACTGTATCACCTCCATTTGCTTTTGTGGATATCTCTTAAGAATAAGAACGTTCTCCCACATAACAGCATTTCTATTATATACCTAAGAAAAGTTTTATTAATAAAATATTATCTAAAATAAAACTAACTCATATTTAAATTTTCTTAATTATCCCCAAAGTGCTTTTTTTCAAAATCTGGGTTTTAAAATTCCAGATTAAAGAAAAATTCAGTCTCTTTTAATCTAGAATTTTTCTTCAAGCCTTTTTGTATTTTTATGACATTATCTGTGATATCTATGTGTATTGCTAATGTATTATATGGAGGCACATACTGTCAGGATGTCTCACTACTGATGATATATAACTTGACCACCTGATTAAGAATGAGATCACCAGATCTATTCACTGAAGTTACATTTCCCCCTTTGTGATTAAAAATAATTTTAAGGCAGTGTGAATATTTGTCCCTCCAAAAACTTTTTGCCCAACTTTTAGTAGCCACTTGATGATCCTTGCCTGAATTAACTATGATACTAAGAATTATAAAATGATGGGCGCCTGGGTGGCTCAGTTGGTTAAGCGACTGCCTTCGGCTCAGGTCATGATCCTGGAGTCCCTGGATCGAGTCCCGCATCGGGCTCCCTGCTCGGCGGGGAGTCTGCTTCTCCCTCTCCCACTCCCC
>NW_027714423.1:0-327 GCF_054177405.1 Leptonychotes weddellii | reverse complement strand
AGAGAATGCCAGAAGAGGGGCTGTCAGGGAGGAGAGAAAGCCCAGAAGGAAACTCCCTGCCCACCCCCGACCCCCAGGTGCAGACGGAGGGAGAGACCAGGTGCTGGTTCTGGCTTCCAAGTCCTCCGAGCACCTTGTTAGAGGTTTGGAAACAGGAAGGCTGGGCCAGAAGGGGAGCCTGTCCTCATCGCATGGGCCCCTCGGGCTTGTTGGGACACCTGCTTGGGAATTAGGGCCCCAGAGAGCCCTCTCTGCCTCACAAAAGTGGGCAAGCATGTCTCCTGTAACCTGCAAACAAACAATTTCAAGGGGCCTGACCAGAACCTA
>NW_027714422.1:0-327 GCF_054177405.1 Leptonychotes weddellii | reverse complement strand
GGATCGAGTCCCGCATCGGGCTCCCTGCTCAGCGGGGAGTCTGCTTCTCCCTCTGACCTTCCTCCTTCTCATGCTCTCTGTCTCTCATTCTCTCTCTCTCAAATAAATAAATAAAATCTTTAAAAAAAAAAAAAAAAAAAAAAAGAAATACCCAGTACTGGAATCGGTCCTTTTGGCATCAGCAAACTCACTGGGAGTATTCAGACACTGGACAGGCCATTGGTTGCTTAGGGCATTGTTGCATGGAGCAGGAAATTAGTTTAGATCCTTTCCAAGATTTCCTCTAATGTAGATGTGATTCGATCTCATTTCTGTGTATTGAGCCCC
>NW_027714421.1:0-327 GCF_054177405.1 Leptonychotes weddellii | reverse complement strand
CTCTCTCTCTCTCTCTCTCTCAAATAAATAAGTAAATTTTAGGAAAAAAAGAAAAGGGGACCTGGGTGGCTCAGTAGGTTAAGCGTCTGCCTTCAGCTCAGGTCATGATCCCAGGGTTCTGGGATCAAGCCCGGCATCGGGCCCCCTGCTTGGTGGGAAGCCTGTTTCTCCTTTTCCCGCTCCCCCTGCTTGTGTTCCCTCTCTCGCTGTGTCTCTCTCCATAAAATAAATAAATATAAAAAATCTTAAAAGAAAAAAAAGAAAAAAAAACACATGAAATCTTCATTTGAATAGAAAAACCTCTCACAATTTCTTTTTTTTTTTTTT
>NW_027714420.1:0-327 GCF_054177405.1 Leptonychotes weddellii | reverse complement strand
AAGGTGGAAAATCCTTGGAAAACAAAAGTCTGATACATTTGTTACACTTGGCTCAAAGTCCAGGAATTTTGAGTGATTTGCCATTTCCCCCTACAATTCTGGAACTACTTACTTGTTATTTAAGAAGTTACTAAGTAGAGGAGGGGGGAAAGATGGCGGAGGAGTAGGGGACCCTATTTCAACTGGTCCCCGGAATTGAGCTGGATATCTACCAGACCACTCTGAGCACCCATGAAACCAGCCTGAGATGTAAGAAGATCTGGATCTCTACAAGCAGAATATTGCAGGCGGTTGGTTTTGAGGTACGAAGTGGGAAGCCGTGATTCC
>NW_027714419.1:0-327 GCF_054177405.1 Leptonychotes weddellii | reverse complement strand
CTCTCTGACAAATAAAATCTTAAAAAAATAATTATTTCAGAGGGAAAGAGAGAGTGAGAGAGCAAGGGGAGGGGCAGAGAGAGAGGGAGAAGGAGAAGCAAACTCCCCCAAAGAGTGCAGAGCCCAACAGGGGGCTTGATCTCCCAACCTGGAGATCATGACCTGAGCTGAAACCAAGAGTCCGATGCTTAACTGACGGAGCCACCCAGGCGCCCCTAGAATCATTATGTTGTACATCTGAAACTAATATATGTCAGTTATAGCTCAATTTCTTTTTAATTTTAAGTTAAAAAAAATCAACTAATCAATCCATCAGCACGCTTCCTT
>NW_027714418.1:0-327 GCF_054177405.1 Leptonychotes weddellii | reverse complement strand
AAAAAAAAAAAAACCTTCCCAGGTCTCATTCCTTAAGGCCTTATGGCAGCTGAAATGAGGAGGAAATTCAAGCTATGGCAATCATTGTTACCACTACCCAAAACACACGTGCCTCCTAGTGACTCCAGTGGTGGGAATCTGGGGGCCAGCTGGAAGACAGGAGGGTTTTGTAGCTCTAGGTGATGGTGATCAAAGTGCAGGGTTCATGCTGCTTAACTAGAAAAGGCTGTTGTTCCAAGAAGCCACTGCCATCGGTCTCGGGGCTTCAGCATTGCCTCCTTAGGAGAATCTCCAGGCCTGACAAATTTCACTTCCAGTCAGGCCACA
>NW_027714417.1:0-327 GCF_054177405.1 Leptonychotes weddellii | reverse complement strand
AGGAAATAGAGCAAATGGAAGGTAGGTGTTCCCACAGGCAACCCTACAGCTCAGCTTGGTTGCAGAACACTGGCCATGTAATGGCTTTAGTGCTAAGAAAACCACAACTTTGTCATGTTCATCTTTTCTAGGGACCAGGAAACAGAAGCTTCCAAAGATTTCCTGTTAAGAAAGACTGATAGAGGTACTTGAATATCTAGCTATAGTGTCTTAGTATAGGGTAAGACAGTGATCAGTAGGTCTAGCTGCATAAAATCTCTCCAATTAAAGCAATATTTTAACTTCAACCTTGTACAAGGTCAGAGGTAAATGCTGTTACCTAAGAAA
>NW_027714416.1:0-327 GCF_054177405.1 Leptonychotes weddellii | reverse complement strand
AGGCTTAAATACCATTTTAGGCTAAAATAAAAGGGGCATGGGGCTTCTGGGATAGGAAGGCAAGTTTTGAGAACGTGTCCAGGAAAAGTATGGTAAACAAGGATTTTTTAATAAGGTTTGCTGTGTAGATTTAAGTCAGTGCCTTCTTTATTGATCAGAGTTGTTAGAAGTCCTACCTCTTTCTTGTGCTGGAGAGAGAGACACCTTTACGAACAAATTTCCTTTACCAAGGTAGCACTTGTGCCCTATTTTTAGAGCTTTTCCAGCCTCTGATGGTTCTCAGTGGCCTTTAGCTCAAAAAAATCCTTATGCCAAAGAGACATATTA
>NW_027714415.1:0-327 GCF_054177405.1 Leptonychotes weddellii | reverse complement strand
GTCTTTTAAATCATAAATGTGAAATTATCAATAGTGGAAAGAACATGACAAATTACCAACACAATCAGCTTTAGCTTTCAGCTTCCATTTAAAATAGATCATTTTATTTCTGCAGACCTCCCAAATAATCTGTTAGTTACCTCAGTAAAATTACCTCAAATCTTCAATAAATAATTGCCAAAATACTTTTGATCAAAAACTTAAAATATAATAATTAAACAGATATCTTACAGCAAAGTCTTCTGAATAAAAACCAGATGAAGATCAATACATTGTCCAAATATTCTATGGAATTTGGCTGTGTTTGCTTAACTTATAGTGGAAAAA
>NW_027714414.1:0-5678 GCF_054177405.1 Leptonychotes weddellii | reverse complement strand
TTTTTTTTTAAAGATTTTATTTATTTATTTGAGACAGAGAGAATGAGAGACAGAGAGCATGAGAGGGAGGAGGGTCAGAGGGAGAAGCAGACTCCCTGCCGAGCAGGGAGCCCGATGCGGGACTCGATCCCGGGACTCCAGGATCATGACCTGAGCCGAAGGCAGTCGCTTAACCAACTGAGCCACCCAGGCGCCCAACTTCTCAATGATTTTATTTCTTCATTTGTAAAGTGGAGATAACACCTACCTCATGGGATTAAGAGAAGTAAATAAACTAATGTATATAAAGTTCAGTAGCTAGCATATTCTTGCCTTCTTTGTTAAAGATTAATTGACTGTATAATTGCAGGTTTATTTCTGAGCTTTCTATTCTCTTCCATTGATCTAAGTGTCAGTTTTTGTACGATTATCAAACTGTTTTTATTACTATAGTTTTGTAGTATAACTTGAAGTCTGGAATTGTGATACCTCCAGTTTTGTTTTTCTTTTTCAACATTGCTTTGGCTATTCAGGGTCTTTTGTGGGGGTTCCATATAAATTTAAGATTGTTCTAGTTCTGTGAGAAATGCTGTTGGTGTTTTGATAGAGATTGCATTAAATCTAGGTAGTATGGGCATTTTAACAATATTTGTTCTTCCAATCTGTGAGCATGGAATGTCTTTCCATTTCTTTGTGTTGTCTTCAATTTCTTTCATCAGTATTATAGTTTTTGGAGGTTCTTTCCCCTCTTTCATTAAGTTTATTACTAGGCATTTTATTTTTGGTGCGGTTGTAAATGGGATTGTTTTCTTAATTTTCTGCTGTTTTATTATTAGTGTATAGGAATGCAACAGGTTTCTGTACATTGATTTTTGTATCCTGTGACCTTACTGAATTCATTTATCAGTTTTGGTGGTTTTTTGGTGGAGTCTTTAGGGTTTTCTTTATACGGCATCACGTCATCTAATGCACGAATTTTTAATCTTACAGTTTGCTTGGTCTAAGTTGCACCAGGGCAGCTGTAGAGATGAATTCCATCAGAGAAAACTGTTATTAGAGACAAATACAGTAATCTCACTGGTTGTTAACTGTGTTTTAAAGATGAGACCAGATATCTCTGGTTTTTATCAGAGGTTCAGATCCCTAAGAAGAAAGTGGCCTTTACCTTCTTCTTCCTGAATCTGTCTAGAGAAGTGTGATTATCATGATAATTAAGTGACTCCGCTGTTCACGTGGTTTCAATAGCTTTTTACTGTTTCTTGAATTTGAAGCACTATCTGCTGTAGTCTGGCCACCTTAGTAATTCCTCCTAGGAAGTTGAATCATTGGAAAAACTTGAAAGAAAATTTTTAGACTTAAAAAACTGTTTCTCTCATATGTTAGTAAATTACATTCTCTATAAAATGTAGGGTCATTAAATATGGCCAAAGTTTGGCGTAACATAAAAAAGCATGAGTAAGAGAGAAAAGAGAAGCTCTAGTGACAGTACTCACTAATTGTGGAAATTTTGCCATTTTAGATGTGAGGTTTTACTTTCAGAGATTTTGATTGTTCCTCCTAAAGATTCAGTTAGTAGTTGATGACATTATTATAATTGAAGAGTTTTCATTACCTTTGAAAATATTAGTTTCCAATTTAGCACTTTGAGACTTTTACCTTAATAAAAAATTGTTCTAATATTTTTTGAGAAGCTACTTTTTTTTTTTTTAAAGATTTTTTTAAATTTATTTATTAGAGAGAGTGAGAGAGAGAGCGTAAGAGGGGGTAGAGTTAGAGGGAGAAGCAGACTCCCCGCCGAGCAGGGAGCCCGATGTGGGACTCGATCCCGGAACTCCGGGATCATGACCTGAGCCGAAGGCAGTCGCTTAACCAACTGAGCCACCCAGGCGCCCGAGAAGCTACTTTCTAAAGAAAGTTGCCACTGGTACTTTCTGGGTAAAAAAAAAAAAAAAAATTCTGCTTAACCTCCGTAAAATCTAATTTAATACTTATCATGAATGTCCTTGTTTGTGTTTATTAATGCAGTTAACAAGGGGAGTTGCTGACTTGAAGCATGAGTTCAGATGCCAGCCAAGGCGTGGTCACTACTCCTCCTCCTCCCAGCATGCCTCACAAAGAGAGGTATTTTGACCGCATCAATGAAAATGACCCAGAATATATTAGGGAAAGAAACATGTCTCCTGATCTACGACAAGACTTCAATATGATGGAGCAGAGGAAACGAGTTACTCAGATCCTGCAAAGTCCTGTGAGTTGAAATAATTAGAAGGCTATAATCTTTCTTCTCTCTGGAAACCTTGATACAGTGAGGTAGGAGGTATCTTAAAGTATGCTCACATTAGAAGGGGGGTGAAGGAAGAGTGACTGCTAGTTGCCCCCAATCTTTCAGAGGTAAAATGAACACCTAATTTATATATTTAATTTGCAAAGCTTTAATAACAAACTACTATTGTCTTGGTGGTGTAAATTTTCTTTGTGTGATTTCTGAGTGTAATACTTCATTAAAGGAGGACAAAAGATCCAGCTGAGCTAGGATACCCAGTTCAGAGTGAGTATCTGTGTAGAAAAGAAAGGCATGATTGAATTGTTGCGAACCAAGAAATGAGTTAGGTACATCCCATGCACATATTTTCTTCTTTCTTTGTGTACCTTGACACTCAGAGCAGCATAGGAAGACTTAAGGTTTTTGAGGTGGTCTTTGATTTGGCAGCCTAATGTTATGTAGACCTAATACAGGCACACATATATGCATACATACCAAACTAAATTAAAAGTGGATTATAAACTTAAGCTGAAAATTATGTCTGCACAGTAATATCGAGACTTTGTAAATCATATTTAAGTGATTTGTTAGTTTTCTTACAAACCCTTAGTGGAATTGCAAAGGTCATATATCAGTGATGGAAAATGAGAGAATAGCTTGATTTAAGATGCAAAATGAATTAATAACTTTATGCATAATGAAGAACATGGACCCCTTAAGGTAGAGTTCAGCAAACATAGACACATGATGCCTATGTTGGGATTATATTAGATTTTCAACTTCAGTACTAAAATAAGCACCAGGGCAGGGGCACCTGGGTGGCTCAGTCGTTAAGCATCTGCCTTCGGCTCAGGTCATGATCCCAGGGTCCTGGGATGGAGCCCCACGTCGGGCTTGCTGCTTAGCAGGAAGCCTGCTGCTCCCTCTCCCACTCCCCCTGCTTTTGTTCCCTCTCTTGCTGTCTCTCTCTGTCAAAATAAATAAATAAAATCTTAAAAAATAAATAAATAAAATAAGCACCAAGGCATAGAACTGCCTAAGGTGGCCCTGGTAAATCATTTTTGTTGTGCCCTTGTGAATTTAATCACAGAGGTTGAGCCCAAAGCCAAAGGGGAATTCCACTCTGAGTAATCCAGCTATACCAGTGACCTAGATAAAAGCAAGTACAAGTTATAAAAGCAGTGCAAGCTTTGAGGAATTTAAGTATAGCTTAACTTTAAACCTATCCTTTAAATAAACCCATAAAGAAATCCTTTCCCAATGGAAAGGAGATTAACCAAAGGATTCATCATGAGGGAGTAAATGTTCAGTGCCTTCTTTTATGCAAACCTAAACTTTCTGTGTTTATAAATACTTGAAAGACACATTAATTATTTGGATTAAAATAGATATATTCCCTCTTCTAAAGAAACACACCCCACTTTTAAGAACAACTTATTAGCCAAATGATTACAGTAACATATAGTATAAAGTAACTGAGAGAATGAGATGAAGTTCAGATTTTGTTAAAAGTTGTTAAATACTGAGATTTCTCTTAGAAATGTTCCAAAAAGGACCATTCAATTTTAACTATAAAGTTTAAAAGGAAAAAGTACTAAGCAGCATTTCTATGCCAGGGCTTTCGTTTTAATTTCCCCATTAAATAAAGACAGCATAACTTTGAGTAGATGTTCTAATTTTTTTATACCTATGTATTTTCGTTTGTAAATTGGCTAGAAGTATCAATTTCACTTATGCCTTAGGGAACTAAATGAAATTTTATGGGAAAAGCCAGACATACCGATTGTCATTTCTATATTCACATAGCAAGAGTGGTAATTTTCAGCCCAGAAAGGAACAGAGAAGATTTAAAAGAATTGTGGATTGATCATTTTTTCCCTACATCTTTGCTGGTGAATTTAAAATCTCATTTGTAAAAGACTTAGAAAAGTGTATAAGTTTTGTCTTCTGTGTTTTGGGACAACAGTTGTCAAATTTCTTTTAATACAACAAACTTTTCACCAAAGGATATAACCCGTGGTGACCTGTGTTAGTATCTGTTGCTAAATAAGAAATTACCTTGAAACTTTACAACTTAAAACAACAAGCATTTATTATCTCATCGTTTCTGTGGGTCAGGAATTCAGGAGCAGCTTAGCTGAGTGGTTCTGGCTCAAGGTCTTACACAAAGTTGCAGTCAAGACATCAGGGCTGCTGTCATCTGAAGGCTTGACTGGCCTGGAGGTTTCCACTCTTGACATGGGTCACTCATGTGGGTATTGGCAAAAGGCCACAGTTCCTGGCCACGTGGACCTTTACCTGAGGCAGTTTGAGTGTTCTCCTCCAGAGCATGTATCTGAGAGAGAACCAGGAGGAGTCTGTGGTGCATTTCATGACATAATCTCAGACATTAAACACCATCACTTCCACCATATTTATAGTTAGAAGTGAATCACTAAGTTCAGCTCATACACAAGGAGAGAGGAATTAATACCCACCTTTTGACAGGAGGATTTTCCACTCTCTGATCACAGTTTAATTTAAAAGCACTGCAGTCTGCCACAATTTATTTAACTTCCTTCCACATGCAAAATACACTCACTCTCTCCTAACACCCCTGCAGAAGTCTCATCTCGTTAGACTATTTTCCTGAATCCAGAATCTTACTAAATCTGGTCCAGCTGCAGATGATGCTCCTCAGGTGTGATTCCTTAAGTACAGCTCCTTTTAGTACAAGTCCTCTCAATTGTATACACCAGAGAACTAAAGAGACAAGTTATCTGCCCTCACACACAGCCAGTGGTGGGGAAAGCAAAGATAACTGTTACACACATTCCTGTTCAAAAAGGAAATTAGTGGTACAAAAGAATAACTGGTCCATAGCAATTGTGAAATCCATCTGGGAAATGTTTGGAAGTTCCCTTGATGAAGACCCAGTCCTTCTACTTTCAAGGGGGTGACTCTCTAGCTAGTGGCTCTGGGCTTTTCATTTTACCCCCTGAATCATCTTTCCTTTTCTTTGAATGGTAGCCTGTGTTTGTTTTTTTCCTCAGCCTTCTTCCTTCTTGTAGAGGTTTAAGGTTCAAAGACCTCTTTTCTTTTGGAACTACCTTTGTTCCTTTATGCCCAAGCTTGCAGTGTTTCTGCAAATATAATTCTCTTAAAACCTATGTGTCTTCTATGATATTGGGGTTCACTCTGTTAGACAAAACCCATAACTAATAAAGATCAAAATCAACTCCAAAAACTGTAGAATACTCATGGAAGAAATTGAGGAAGACACAAAGAAATGGAAAAACATTCTATGCTCATGGATTGGAAGAACAAGTATTGTTAAAATGTCTATGCTACCTAGAGCAATCTACACATTCAGTGCAATCCCTATCAAAATACCATCAACAGAACTGGAACAAATAATCCTAAAATTTGTATGGAACCAGAAAAGACCCCGAATAGC
>NW_027714413.1:0-327 GCF_054177405.1 Leptonychotes weddellii | reverse complement strand
GAGCTATGAAAATTAATTAGAAAAGAAGGGTAGATAGTTTTGTTAAATCCCAGAGCTGTAAGTAACCTACTTTTGAAGATCATGTGTGCATTTAAAAAACCTCTGTTAAATCAGTTTTATTCTATAACGCTCTGATTATTTGCTTATCCTCTGAAATATGATATCCTCTTTAGAGATTTTAGCCTACTTGAAAACTTAACTCTTTTCAAGGTGCGTCATGATACTGTGTTCTGCTTTCTTTACTTTGTTTCAAGAAAGAACCATAGAAAAAGGGAGCAGATCATTTTTATTGTTTAGTTTTTTTACCCTGTTTTGTTTGTTTTAGTA
>NW_027714412.1:0-327 GCF_054177405.1 Leptonychotes weddellii | reverse complement strand
GATGGACATCTTGGCTACAAAGCTGACTTTTAAGATGAACATTTCCCAAACATGATAACATTCTCAGGTTCCAAACTTAGTTCCAATTTAAAATACATCTTAATCGGGCACCTGGGTGGCTCAGTTGGTTAAGCAACTGCCTTCGGCTCAGGTCATGATCCTGGAGCCCCGGGATCGAGTCCCGCATCAGGCTCCCTGCTGAGCAGGGGGTCTGCTTCTCCCTCTGCCCTCTTCCCTCTCGTGCTCTCTGTCTCTCATTCTCTCTTTCTCAAATAAATAAATAAAAAATAAAATCTTTAAAAAAAAATACATCTTAATCTCAGTCAT
>NW_027714411.1:0-327 GCF_054177405.1 Leptonychotes weddellii | reverse complement strand
TTATCATCTGTCTCTCCCTGCCTTGGTTTACAAGACATTTCATGATCCAGGCCTGGCTTCCCATAAACTCCATTGTTCACCCCTGGAAGCTAATGCAGACCCTCCGGGACCCTGCTCTCTCTGCATTCCCAGCCTCAGCACCTGGCTTCCTTTCTCCCTGGAGGGTGCTCTTCACCCCACCTCCCACTTCACCCCCTCTCCTGGCTAGATCAGACATAGAAATAGTTGCCGACCCCTAACTCCAGTTCATTCCTTTTCCCCTCCATCAGCCCATCAGGGTTCTTGGTGCCCTGTAATGCAGGGGAAGGCATCACACGGGGAGGGCAG
>NW_027714410.1:0-327 GCF_054177405.1 Leptonychotes weddellii | reverse complement strand
GCCTCGGATTCACTTCTCCGCACGTCCTACCTTCCAGAAAGTGGTCGCTTTTCTGTTCAGAGAGTTGTTGCTATTCCTTTCTTCGATCTCCTGTTGGGTTTGTAGGTGTTCAGAATGGTTTGATCCCTATCCAGCTGAATTCCTGAGAGGAGACGAAATCCAGGTCTCCTACTCCTCCGCCATCTTGCTCCGCCCTCGTCCCACAGGGAGTTTAAACTCACTGTGACCCAACCTGAACTCACCATGTCCCTTACCCAAACTGCTCCTCTCCCATGGTCCCCCTACTCTGTGGCACCATCATCTATCTCTTTGCTCAAGCCAGAAAAT
>NW_027714409.1:0-327 GCF_054177405.1 Leptonychotes weddellii | reverse complement strand
GGTGACTAACATAACATAATAAAAAAATTATATATATATATCATAAAACAGTCCTGGGTGAGCCAGGATGAATTGGTCACCATATCCAGGGGTGTGTGAGTCAGCCACCTTGGGAACAGACACTCTAGCACCAGTCAAGCTTTTAGATGATGCAGTCCCCTGAGATACCCTACACTAGAACCACCCAGCTTAGCTGCCTCAGATTCCTGATGGACAGAAGGTATGATAGAATATTAAGCTGCTAACTTTTAGAGTAATTTGTTGCAGAGCAACAGATATCAAATACAAACACATAAAGAAACAGCCTTTCAGCTAACTCTTGATGGG
>NW_027714408.1:0-327 GCF_054177405.1 Leptonychotes weddellii | reverse complement strand
TCAGGTGTTGAATTGGACAAGTAGAGGTAGGAATTCAGGTTTCCATGTGTATCAGCTCTGTGAACTTGGACAAGAACTCAATCTCTCTGAGCATCAGTTTCCTTCTCAGTAAAATGGATAGTCATAACATTCTTTGAAAATAAATGAGACAACCTAGGTCCAATGCTTATCACATTGTCCGGTACATGTTAAACAGTGTAGATACTTTCTACAGAAGACACAACACATAGATCATAGATTTTGGCACTTTTTAAATTTGTGCAGATTGATTTTGGAATCCACTTTGTACTGTACTATTTCCAACCCCCCCAATGTGAAACAAATCAT
>NW_027714407.1:0-327 GCF_054177405.1 Leptonychotes weddellii | reverse complement strand
GGCACCATAGGGGTAGACCACATTGGGCATAGAAGGCCAGTGAGGCAGCAGGACCCTCTCTCACCCTTAGCCACTTGGCGACTCTCCAGGATTTAGGGCATCCAGGGACACAGTCTCACTAGATGAAGGACAATTCCTCTCATAGCAGGAGTCCCTGTCTGGGGGCAGTTGTGGGGAAGGAAGATCCTGCTCACAGGGCGGGGAGTGATGCACCAGTGTGAGACTCAAGCTGACCCCCGGCCCTCCAGCCCCAGCAGTGTAATCTCTAAGTCAGGAGTGGGCACGTCTCCAGACACGGCCACCCCTAAGCCTCTGCAGCCTCGGCTC
>NW_027714406.1:0-327 GCF_054177405.1 Leptonychotes weddellii | reverse complement strand
TAAAAGCACAGGTTTTAACGTCTGGCTTCTTGACAGGAGTTCAAATTAAAATCCTAACTTGGCCTTTTAGTAGCTTTATGACCTTAGGCAAGCTAACTAATCTCTCTGAGTCTGTCTCTTCAATCCATAAAAAGAAGATAACTCCTTCATAGCGTTATTGTGAGGATTGGCAGTGAGTACTAAGCACTTTTCCCTGACAGAGAGGGGCCTGGCAATTCCCACCTTAGACCAGTGCAGGGGCCCCCTGCCTGCCTCCAGTCTCCGTGCCCCAGCCCTTGCTGGGCACCGCCCAAGGAGCTTTTACAAATGTAGCCTGGCCAGGCCACT
>NW_027714405.1:0-327 GCF_054177405.1 Leptonychotes weddellii | reverse complement strand
GCTCCTGAATTTATATAGGCTAAAGTGGAAGTGTATCGGGGCCTAGGCTGCAATGCAGAATATGCAGCCCTTGGGGCGCCTGGGCGGCTCAGTCGTTAAGTGTCTGCCTTCGGCTCGGGTCATCGTCCCAGGGTCCTGGGATAGAGCCCCGCATGGGGCTCCCTGCTCGGCGGGAAGCCTGCTTCTCCCTCTCCCACTCCCCCTGCTTGTGTTCCCCCTCTCACTGTGTCTCTGTCAAATAAATAAAAATTTTTAAAAATATACATATAGGGGCGCCTGGGTGGCTCAGTTGTTAAGCGTCTGCCTTCAGCTCAGGTCATGATCCCA
>NW_027714404.1:0-327 GCF_054177405.1 Leptonychotes weddellii | reverse complement strand
CCCAGCTTCCATTATAGTTCTCTGCTATCATTTACATGAAAAATTCTTGAAAATTTCATCTAAACCCACTTTTATAGTTTTTCTCATCTCATTTTCTCTTGATGACTTTCATTCCATCTTTTGCCCCATCATTTCACTAAAATTGTTTTTTTAAATCATTTAGTGATTACGCAAAATCCAGCAGTTTTTAGTCCTCAGTTACTCATTCCTTCCTTGAAAAGTGTTTGCTTTTTTTTTCTTACTCTGATTGACAAAAGACCACACTTCTTTGCCTTATTTCTGTGTCTAATCTTCCATAACTCGTTCTACTCATTGGGCGTAATGATG
>NW_027714403.1:0-5679 GCF_054177405.1 Leptonychotes weddellii | reverse complement strand
TGGGAGCCCAGACCCCGGGGTCCCCACCCACACACAACCCTTCTCCGCCCATGACCTTGGGTGATTTGTGTCCCCTCTGTGGGCCTCAGTTTCCTCGTCTGTACAAGGGGGAGCTAACTCGTCTGTCCCCCACAGGGTGGGTGTGGGGATTCAAGCCTGTGACGTGCCTGACCCATGGTGACCCTCAGCAACCACCAGCTATTGCTGTCATCTCCTGGGCTCTTGCCCAGGGGACACCTCTGACATGCTCTGTGACCCTGGGCATTTCCCTTCCCCTCTCTGGGCCCCAACCTTCCTATCTGCTCAAGGAGAGCTGGGCGAGGAGCCCCAAGGGCCAGAAACTGTGAGAAAACTAGGATTCCTGGATGAAGGGTTTGCTCAGGGAGGCCCCGGATCTGCAGGGGCAGTGAGGCCCGGGGTGGGAGCTGGGTGGGGGAGGGGATTCAGGCAAGGGAGGCAGAGTGGTGGCCCTGCCTACAGCTGGCCACCCCTGGGAACCCCCAGGCTAAAGTTAACCCCGCATTGGCTGAAACCAGAACTCAGGGTAACCAAAAGAGAGAAGTAAGGGGAAGAGAAACCCAGCCTGCAGCCAGCAGGGCGTGGGACGTGTGACAAACAGGGCCAGGTGTGGTTGGGGACTAGGACAGGGGCAGTTTCAGGGCTATAACCGGATGTTTGTGCAGCTCACAGGTGGGGGCAGCAGAGCCCTCCAGCCGGGCCCCACTTGGAGCCCTGACCCAGTCACGGTGCTGCCCCCTGGCTGCCTCCCCGAGCTCCACCTTGAGTCCTGGAATCCTGGAGGGCCAAGCCCCAAGGGATCTCAGAACCAGCCAGTGGTGTCCTCCACTGCCCATAGAGCCCCAAGGAAGGGATGACCAGGGTCACAGAGGGAATCAGCGCAGGAGGGAGGGTCTGGGCTCTGTCTTACCTCAGTGCCCCAGGTCCTCCTGGCAGCAGAATGAACAGATGAGGGGAGCAGTGGGTGAGCACAAAGCATTCTGACTTCCCAAGACCCCATGATTCCCAGGGGACTCAGGGAGACACAGTCCAACCTTTCCAGAGGAAATTCGTCCCCTGTGTCCATGGCCTGTTAAAGCACTTCCCTTTGATCCCAGAGTCCTGCTGGTAGAAATTCATCACCAGGATGGTGCACCCCGTGGTGGGTTTCTAACAGCCATATGTTCAGACAGCCTAAAGTTCACAGCTCCAAACAGCCTCAGATAAGAGCCATGGGCACTTCCACACTGGGGGACCATGGGACACAGGCAGATGATAAGAAAAGGTCCCGTCTGAGCCCGTCTTTGTGAAAAGGACATGACTGTATGTGGAGGAAATCTGGAAGCATACACACCAACATACCAACTGGAGTCCTCTCTGGTAGTGAGATCAGATGTTTGCTTTATTTTCCTCTTTATTCTTTTCTGTATTTTCTGATTCCTCAAAGAACATGTGTTACTTTCATAATCAGAAAACAAAACTATAAACTGATTTAAGATCAATGATCTTCTAAAAATGGTGTCTTGGAAGACCTGAATGGCATCTAAAAGAGGCATCACAAAGAGTTTGCAAGACAAGATTGTGACGTATGTGAGCATGTGAGCCTGTCAAAGCCCCCATATCTGTATCCCTGAGCTGGAGCTACCTGTGGCTGGAAATACAGGTAAGCTTGGTTTCCATTTTGCACATTTGACTTTTCTGATTTTTCTACAAAGATCATGCATTTATTGTGTAATTTTGAAAAACGAGCATATTTATTCCAATCACTTCACATCCAGCAAATATGTCCTGCTTACCTGCTATACCCAAGATAGGCCAGATGCAGGGTTTGGGATGACATTAATGGAGAGACAGAGAGCTGTCCCTCTTGGGCAGTGGTACAGTGGGCAGAATGTATATGGAGAGAGGTCATTTCAATACTAACATGGATTCTTATCCCTAAATCTCAGGCCCTGTCCACAGTCATGAAACTCTGTCCTAGCTCCAGCTCCCCACAGAGACAGGAAGCAGAAGGGAAGTTGCTGGACCATTAATAAAAGAAAGTATTCCGGGGGTGGAGAAGAATTAGCAGGAGGTATTTGGCAAGGAAGATTGGAGGAAAGCAATGTATTTCAAAGGCAGTTGAAGGGGCACGTGGGTGGCTTAGTTGCTGGCATCCGCCTTCGGCTCAGGTCACGGTCCCAGGGTCCTGGGATCGAGCCCCGCATCGGGCTCCCTGCTCAGCGGGAAGCCTGCTTCTCCCTCTCCCACTCTCCCTGCTTGGGTTCCCTCTCTTGCTGTGTCTCTCTGTCAAATAAATAAATAAAATCTTAAAAAAATAAAGGCAGGTGAAAACAGAAGAATGAGCAATCGCAAACCAACAGTTTAAGCAGTTTCTGCAAATAGTAATAAAATAGTAATAAAAAGCTTCCTACAAATAAAACAGATTAGCATGGGACAAGGTTAGTCCAGAATTGGGAAATGTGAAGGAAAGAAGCACTCTCTGAAGCAGACCAGAATAAACTTCGAGAGTTTTCATCAGTTCCTTAGACAGGAAGGTCAGAGCTTGGTATGCACAGGTGGGAAGACCTAGGTTGACAAATTTCTCTGCCACACAGATGTCAATTACTCCCTCTCCCCATATTCTGATCTAGTCCATATTGATCATACTAGTTGCTATCTCCTATGTCCATTGTGAGGAATGCACAAGAAAATGTGCACAAAATCCCTTCCCAGAAAGCCTGCTTCAATGAATCATTGAAACAGGTTAGAAATTGTTGCTGGAGCCTCACTCTACAGTACCCATAGTTGGTTAAATCTGATCTTGTTTATATTTAGTAATATAGTAAGTTGTATAGATGTCATTTCTCTTCTTACATTCTCAAAATCTCGAAAGAAACTCTCCACTTAAGGGGCCCCTGCATGGCTCAGTCTCTTAAGCATCTGACTCTTGGTTTCAGCTCAGGTCATGATCGTGGGGTCATGATCTCAGGGTTGTGAGATCAACCCCCACATCAGGCTTGTTGCTCAGCTCAGAGTCTATTTGAAATTCTCTCTCCCTCTCCCTCTGCCCCTCCTGCTTGTTCTCTCAAATAAATAAATAAATAAATAAATAAATAAATAAATCTTTTTTTAAAAAACCTCTCCACTTAAGGTCACTGCGACCCATCTGTTCTATAAGTAACAATGAGGACAGCCACCATGACTTGGCTGTTCACTCCTCACTTTTTCCCTAGAAAAATACAAGTTTTTAGCCCATGTTTTAGTCAGGTGCTGTGGCCTAGGGCTCAAAAGAGCAGGAATTCAACAGCCACCACTCCAATTTGCCTGCCTCCTGCCTCAGCTGCTCCTTCCAGGACCCTCATTGACAAAGGGAAAGATGCTGCCCCCAAGAGATGTGGCTCCCTCCTGGGTCTGCAGGCCGTTCATTTTATCCCCAGCTCAGTGCCTGGGAACTGCAAGGCTCTCAACACACAATTTGAATGAAGGAAGACGGAAAGAAGAGATGGAGTGTGTACGGGGTGAATGATTGATGAATGGGTGGATGGGTGGATGGATAATTGATGGATGGGTAGATGAGTAGGCGAAGTGATGGGTCATGGATAGGTTGGTAATTAGATGGGTGAATGGATGGACAGATAGTTGGGTGGGTGGGTAGATCCTAACCGTGAGAAACACAGATCCTTGGTGCCTGGCAGCTCTGTGCAAAGCAGCAACTGAACCCAACTCTTGGGTTCTGATGCTGATGCTGACTTGAGTGTGACCTTGGGGCTGTCATTACCTCAGTGTCTCTAAGCCTTGTCCTCTCACGGGCAACGAAGATGTGGGTCAGTACCTGCCCTGCCCACCTCACCAGCTCAGCTGCTGGGAAATCAGCTAAAAGGATAGACAGGCATGAAGGTGCTTTAGGAACTCTAGAGGGCTTTCCAGGTGCGCTCTTGGTATGGAAGGACCTTGCAGGTCATCGAGCTGACTCCCCCCGGAGTTGGATCACAGCTTGTGGGAAGAGCCTGAGCTCGGAGCCCAGACAGACCTCGGTTCTAGTCCTGACTCCACCACTCCCCAAGTGCATGACCTTGAGTGTGATTGTCTTCTCCATGTCCTCCTCTGTGATGTGCAGGTGATGATAGTGACAGCCATCCCTCAGGGCTGTGTAAGGATTCAGGGGGATAGTTCTGGAAAGTGCTCAGCAGAGCACCTGGCAAGGATAAAACAATGGATCTAAGGTCTGCTGTCTGGAGTCACAAAAAAGAGGCTCAACTGCCCCCTCCCCACAGTAGGATGCCCTGGAGGCCCGAGATATTCTAGGATATCTAACTCAGGAGTTCACAAAACCCTGAAATGTATCTGTATAAATGTGCATTGTGGGGAGAGGTTCGGGCCTTTGTGCAGAAAGAGGCCATGACCCATTGAGGGTTAACCACACTGATCTAATCTATAACCTTCATTTAGGAAACTGAGACCAGAGACATGCCCAAGAGTACTTTGTGGGTCAGGGGACAGCAAAGCACACAGGAATTCAGTCCACTGTGAGGACTTTCCTGCCCAGGAGCAGAGCCTTGCCTTAAAACACAGCCCTGAGATCGTATTACCGCCACCTGGAAGCAACGTCCACCAGGCAGAGGCTTCCAGATCTAGGGAAAGTGGGGATAGAAACAGCAGGGACCACCATTTGGATGGAATTTCAACTTTCTTTTTAAATTTGTCTCTCAAGGTTGTTAGAAGAGGACTTGAACAACAAAGTAAAGTTGAGGGAGAAAGAGGTAGTAGCTTGTGGAAAAACAACTCAACCAGCCCCCCAGGGGACCTGCAGTTCTAGTTCATGAGCTCATGTTGACAAAAAACCAACAAAACCAGAGTCTGAAACAAAAAGAATTTCTCAAACACAAGCATGCCGGGGAGTCAGCCAGAGGACGTAGGACGTGGAGCAGAGAATCCAGGGAGGGGATTGCTGAGCCTGGAAGAGATTTCTCTCCTACTTCAGGGCCATCCTGGCAGACAGATTCAGGCACCTCGGGCGGCGGTGGGGGGCGGAGGGGGGGTCCAAACTCCGGGCTCAGGTGGAGGCAACAGGATGTAGACGAGCAACAGGAACACAGGTGTCAGCTCCACCTAAGGAAGAATCACCTTGTTTGTTTTCGGAGTTCCTCTGAAAATAGAGTTTATTGGTCTTGGTCTTTAGTTTTCAAATAATAAGTGCTCACTGTCAACAACATGAGAAATACAGAAAAACAAACCAGAGGACAAAAAACCAGCCCTCGTACTGCACCCAGAAGAGCCACTGCTGATATTTTGATGGAAGTCCTTCTATTTTAATCCTATTTTCATTGTAAACTGTAACAACCACAAAATAAATAAAGTGCATCTGTAAGTTTGATAAGTAACAACAATAATGGTGATAGCTGCACAACATGGTGAATGTACTAGGCGACCCAATTGCTCATTTTAAATGGTGAACTCTTTATGATGTGGACTGTTCATTAGTCAGCCTCGCGGGCTCTGAACATGCCCGGGACCTCAGCGGCCCCCGGCTTAACCGCCCCTTCACTCTTTCCCGTAGTTTCGGAGCTCTGTGTGCCCCTGAACCAACTACTGCTCAGCTTCGCCTGGTTTTGAACTTCCCGTAGAGCCAGTGAGACTGCGTGTGTTTTCTCTCCCGACGCCGCATCTGCGCTATCCGGCCCCGCGGACCCGACCAGGCTC
>NW_027714402.1:0-327 GCF_054177405.1 Leptonychotes weddellii | reverse complement strand
CTGGAGTCCCGGGATCGAGTCCCACATCAGGCTCCCTGCTCAGCAGGGAGTCTGCTTCTCCCTCTGACCCTCCTCCCTCTCATGTTCTCTGTCTCTCATTCTCTCTCTCACAAATAAATAAAATCTTAAAAAAAAAAAAAAAATTGAAACTAAGGAGACTGGGGACCCTGACCCATTTCTCCCTAATGTTTCTTTCTGAAAATTATCAAACATACAGAGAAGTTTTTAAAGAATTGCACATTGAGCGCTCATGTTCCCACCACCTAGATTCTGCAGTTAGCATTTCTCTCCCCGTTTTATCACGTATCTGTCCATCCCTCTCTCCAT
>NW_027714401.1:0-327 GCF_054177405.1 Leptonychotes weddellii | reverse complement strand
AGAATATTGGTAAGATTATTTTAAACTAAGTCTTTGCTGCTCTAGATTTTTGTGTAAATAATATATTTTATGTATCTTAAAAATACTTTTATGGTATAAACATTGGTTTATTTCTGTGAATTTACCCGTATAATCATGCTGGGGAAGAGGGAACATTAAATTCTTTTACTCATTAATTAAGTGGACTACCTTGTAATTCGCCAGTTTTGAATCCTGGCCTATTTTCTACTGGAAAATTAAATATTACACTTTGAAGCAAGATGACACAGCAGCATTTAATAACAGATTTCTCCTGAACAGAAACTATTGACAAACCTGGAAATTACT
>NW_027714400.1:0-327 GCF_054177405.1 Leptonychotes weddellii | reverse complement strand
TTATCATCTGTCTCTCCCTGCCTTGGTTTACAAGACATTTCATGATCCAGGCCTGGCTTCCCATAAACTCCATTGTTCACCCCTGGAAGCTAATGCAGACCCTCTGGGACCCTGCTCTCTCTGCATTCCCAGCCTCAGCACCTGGCTTCCTTTCTCCCTGGAGGCTGCTCTTCACCCCACCTCCCACTTCACCCCCTCTCCTGGCTAGATCAGACATAGAAATAGTTGCCGACCCCTAACTCCAGTTCATTCCTTTTCCCCTCCATCAGCCCATCAGGGTTCTTGGTGCCCTGTAATGCAGGGGAAGGCATCACACGGGGAGGGCAG
>NW_027714399.1:0-327 GCF_054177405.1 Leptonychotes weddellii | reverse complement strand
CTAGGTTCTGGGAACAGCACTGAACCCAGAGTCCTTGCTCTCCTGGAACTCGCCTGCTAGTGGGGGCAACAGAAAATAGAAAATGAGGTAAGATAAGCTTGGGTAGTGATTGGGACTTTGAAAACAGGAAAGCAGAGTCAGGTAGTAGAACATACAGTAGCGGGTGGGGAAGCCATTTCAATAAGGTGGTCAAAGAAGGTCTCCCTGAGGAGGGAGCATGGAGCAGAGACATGTGAGTGGAGGGGAGCTCCATCTGGAAAGGCTATCTAAGGAGAGGAGGCAACAAGTGAAAAGTTCTGAGATGAGAGTGTGAGTCAGGGGGGAGAT
>NW_027714398.1:0-327 GCF_054177405.1 Leptonychotes weddellii | reverse complement strand
TGTCTTATATTAAATTTCATTTAATATTCTCTATTTTATGATAAAAGGGATCAAATTAAAAGTATAAAGTAGGTCATCTGATTTGAGAATAAATAGCCACCTTTCTATTTCTGAAGCACATCACAATGAATTTCATTCATTGTATAGAATATTACAGACCTACTATGTCATACACTTGACTACATTCATGACTCAAAGACATATACAAGGAAAATATTCTCAAGGTGACTTATGTTTCAGACAGTATTTTCCAAAAATGTTTATACATGAATTACACAATAAAATTGTTATTTTTTTAGTTGTTAAAATGTGAACAGTATGCATCCA
>NW_027714397.1:0-327 GCF_054177405.1 Leptonychotes weddellii | reverse complement strand
CCCCCCGCTGAGCAGGGAGCCCGATGTGGGACTCGATCCCGGGACTCCAGGATCATGACCTGAGCCGAAGGCAGTCGCTTAACCAACTGAGCCACCCAGGCGCCCTCATGTTAAGCATTCTTACCACAATAAACACTATATAGTATTTTGCAAGCAATATATGTACACATATGTACATCTGTTTAAAAAGAACAATAACATTCTTGGGAAAAGGGCAGGGAAATAAGCTCACGGGGAAGTAATTACAATAAAAAATAAGAACATGAGGCCCCCTGTAAGTTAACTCCTTGTCAGTCTGTGTTCTAGACTAGCTCCTGACCTACTCTG
>NW_027714396.1:0-327 GCF_054177405.1 Leptonychotes weddellii | reverse complement strand
TAGGTAGCATTGACATCTTCACAATATTTGTTCTTCCAATCCATGAGCATGGAACGTTTTTCCATTTCTTTGTGTCTTCCTCAATTTCTTTCATGAGTATTTTATAGTTTTCTGAGTACAGATTCTTTGCCTCTTTGGTTAGATTTATTCCTAGGTATCTTATGGTTTTGGGTGCAATTGTAAATGGGATCGACTCCTTGATTTCTCTTTCTTCTGTCTTGTTGTTGGTGTATAGGAATGCCACTTATTTCTGTGCATTGATTTTTATATCCTGCCACTTTACTGAATTCCTGTATGAGTTCTAGCAGTTTTGGGGTGGAGTCTTTT
>NW_027714395.1:0-327 GCF_054177405.1 Leptonychotes weddellii | reverse complement strand
CTGTTAGCATACTATAATAGCAGAGATGTAATTGCTATTTTTCACTTTTTCAAAGGACACCACTCTGTTCTTCCATATTATACATCTGAAGAGTGCATTATATTTTCAAAGTACTTTCATGCATCATGTGAACCTCAAAACAATCCTGGTGACCTAAACTGCCTTAACCTAACTCTATGGACAAAAAAAAAAAAAAAAAAAGAGTGCCTTTAGAGATTGCGACAGAGATAAAGCCACATCCTCAGTCAGTATCCTGAACCTGAGCCTGGGTCCCGGACTCCTGGTGTCCCACTTTTCCTACCAGTCCATGACGCGCTGTCTCAGTTC
>NW_027714394.1:0-327 GCF_054177405.1 Leptonychotes weddellii | reverse complement strand
CACCTCTGGACACTATGTGGAACTAAAAATACATCCGCATCCAAAATCATGGAGAAAATGTTTCAAACCAAAAGCTGCCAAGGTGTCTAGGATAACACCAAGAGAAAGGAACAATACTTGGCTACATTCAGATGACGGAGAAAAACCTCTCAAACTTGTCCTGGTTCCCATGCAGTAAAGGGAAATAATGACGACATAAGAGGTAGAACTCCTGCAGGTTTCCAGGGAAAATCTGGACCAGGAAGATCATTCCCACTGTCAGGTTCTCAGCTGTCATTTTCAGGGTTCAAATATCTACATTCAAAAACAGAGAAAGCAGCATGGAAA
>NW_027714393.1:0-327 GCF_054177405.1 Leptonychotes weddellii | reverse complement strand
GCCTCGGATTCACTTCTCCGCACGTCCTACCTTCCAGAAAGTGGTCGCTTTTCTGTTCAGAGAGTTGTTGCTATTCCTTTCTTCGATCTCCTGTTGAGTTTGTAGGTGTTCAGAATGGTTTGATCCCGATCCAGCTGAATTCCTGAGAGGAGACGAAATCCAGGTCTCCTACTCCTCCGCCATCTTGCTCCGCCCTCGTCCCACAGGGAGTTTAAACTCACTGTGACCCAACCTGAACTCACCATGTCCCTTACCCAAACTGCTCCTCTCCCATGGTCCCCCTACTCTGTGGCACCATCATCTATCTCTTTGCTCAAGCCAGAAAAT
>NW_027714392.1:0-5679 GCF_054177405.1 Leptonychotes weddellii | reverse complement strand
GGGGGCGCCTGGGTGGCTCAGTTGGTTAAGCGACTGCCTTCGGCTCAGGTCATGATCCTGGAGTCCCGGGATCGAGTCCCGCATCGGGCTCCCTGCTCGGCAGGGAGTCTGCTTCTCCCTCTCCCACTCCCCGTTTGTGTTCCCTCTCTCGTTTGTGTTCCCTCTCTCACTGTGTCTTTCTCTGTCAAATAAATAAATAAAATCTTAAAAAAAAAAAAATATGCATGGACGGTAGGCATTTTTTTTTCCAAGTCAGAACCAGAACCATGCTGTTCAACTTGATTCAATGTGCAAAGGATCACCCATTCCATACCAAGCACTATGTGAGGAGATTTTATGAAGGAACTCAGTAAGTACCGAATGGATTGAGGCAAAGCACAGAATGAAATTGCCCCAAATATCCCATACTAGAGAGTGACTGAAACTTCTGAAGTACTCAGATTATAACTTTTAATTTTACAGATTAATATTGAACAATATAACATCACTAATACCATATATATGCATATTATGTCCCCCCCTCTTTTATCCTATTGCTTTTTCCTAGAACATATACAATTAGCCCTAAACCAACTTGTTACTCCTTTAGTGCCCTATATGCTTAAATACAGTCTGTGTTAAGATGTTATCCTTATTTGACAAGTAAATTAATTTAGCTAAAAAGATTAAATACCAGGCTTGCAGCCACATGGCATTTGAGGGACAGGCAAGGAAGAGCTTGAAATGGACTGTTGAGGGGTCACACTGTTAAGCCAACACTACTACCTTTTTCTTGAAGGATTTTGAGTCCGTTGCTTGCTTAGCTAACCAGCAGAAATTAACTGGAAGCAATGTGATGCTGGAAACAGTGGTGCCTCCTTTTATTAATCTAGCTGGGAGCATGCATACACATGTACGCACAGTGGTTTGACAACTGTAAACAGGGGATATATTATATGAAACAAATGGATTTAAATATGCTTGTTTACGTATGTTTGGAAAAACCGGACAGTGAGATGACTGGGAAAAATCAGGCATTACCATCAGGAAGAAGTTATGAATGATTTATTTACTTTTGGTATCTTCACAATTTTTATACTTGTCTAAGAGACCCATATCTTCGGTGAGCTCAGATTCAGGCTGTTTCTGCAGCCATATTGCTAATTTGATGAGTTTTCTAAAATGCTGTGGATATCAGGAGGTGGGTAGAAGAATTCCTTGGCTCCCAAGAAGAATTTGGAGATAATCATTTGGGATAATTTCTGTGCTGTGTTCTTGCTGTTTTAAATGTTGAGCAAGGCTTGAGTTAATTGGAAATACATCATTCCTTGGCATTTCACCTTAAGGGGTCTAGAGCATGAACTATTTGATGTGAACTTTCAATTTTCACTGATTTCTACTTGCTTCCTTGTTTTTTTACATTTCTGTTTTCTATGTGTTATCTGCTATGAATACCAAGTATATTTAGGCAAGTGGTTCAAGAATTAAAGAACCAGAATGAAATTGCCAAAAATATTACCTTATATTGTGGAGTAAGACTTCTAATGTACACTTTTACTTCATAGATTAATTTTTTTATTGTGGTATAATACACATAATGTAAAATTTACTATTTTAACCATTTTTAGGTATACATTTCATACAGATTCTTAATTTATTGTATAAATTAATATCCCCCTCAGGCCAAAAGATTAAAAATGATTTGTGTTCATCAGAAAATTATTACATTATATTTGAATAGGCACACATACTATATTGATTTAAGTGCAAGGAAAATTATTTTTAGATGGGTGTTTGACCAGATGAAGGGATATTTTCATATATCATATTAAAATTCCATTCATTAAATATTATACCTGGAATTTACTGAAAATTGTTAAAGGTGGATTGGTAATATGTTTAGTGCAGGTTTAAGTATTTCAGAATTCCAAAGTAGTACGTATTTGAAAAATTTGAAAAACAACATACATACATTTCAAAAGTTAACTATGAACTTAAAAGCAGGGCTTATGGACAAATTTTAGTGCCTAAAGAGTCAAGTATTTACTATTCTAGGAAAACACTTTCTTAGTGTTAATTATATGTTGATGGCCAAGTTTGAAAAATGTAATGAATATTTGGCATTGTGTGTATCTGTCAAATAACTGGAAAAGACTAGTTTGGGATTCCTGGTCACTGGGTAGTGCCAAACATTGCAGAATACTTGTGTTTAATGAGGATTTCTAAATATCTGGCATTCACCCTGAAATGGGTACTGGATTGGGCACACAAGAGACTCATACAAACTCAGGAATGTATCTTTCATCACCAATTCTAACCCTGGATTTAGTGGGCACAATGGCATTTAGAAAATAAGGGTCACTGCTGAAGTCACTCCTTGATTTGTTTTAAGCCTTCTGAGTCATTCTTTGGCTGAGCCCCACAGGAGAGGCACCTGGGTGTGCCAAGATGCCTCTTAGCATTGAGGTGTGTGCCTTCTTTGGAAGGGAGGTGGTAGAAGGAAGGTGGGATAAAAGGGCACAGTTTGATCTTAACTACTTTATTTTGTGGTTGATTCTTCATTTGCAAAGAGGAATGTATAGCTTGTATTATGTGTACCCATTTGTGACCGGAAAAGTTGGGAGGATCTTGAATGTATCTTAATTTGTGACTTAGCATACAAGTGGACACTTGGCTTCCTGCATGATGGGTAGGGTTATGATGGGATTGTGATCAGAACTTCATGCTATGAGGGTGGTGATTCTTTTTTACACTTCCAAGTATGCTTCATGGGTATGGTCAATGATGTTTCCTTTTGCTTTCCTACCCTTAGTGGAGATAGTGGACCCAGTAGATATCTATCTCAACCTCCTTCGGACCATCTTTGACTTTAATGCCATCAAGAGTTTGCTGACAGGGCCTGGCCAACTGAAGATCCGAGTTGATGCGATGCATGGAGGTAAGTTCGTGGTCTTCTCCCAGTTGGTGGACTAGAAATGTTAAGGAGACCTCTACCTGTGTTGGGTTTTTGAGATTATGAGGAAGATTGGATTCATAGATACTCACACAATGTGTTTATGTTCAGATACTTGGAACGTTCTGGAAAACTTCAGGGTTTTAATTTCTTTCTCTTTTTTTTTCTTAGATTAAAAAAATACATCATTTTTTTAATTGAAGTGTAGTTGACATGCGATGTTACAATAGTTTCAGGTGTACAACATAGTGATTTGACAGTTCTATATGTTATGCTCTGCTCACCACACATGTAGTCTGTCACCATGCAATGCTATTACAATACCGTGGACTATATTCCTTATGCTGTACCTTTCATCCCCATGACTTATTTATTCCATAACTGGAAGCCTGGATCTCCCACTCCCCTTCCTGCATTTTGTGCATCCCCCCATCCCCCTCCCCTGGCACTTTCTCTCTTTTGAAACAAATGAAGATAGTGGTGAACAAATGAGTTGGAGATTATGCCTATTCAAGTGTTGAATGGATAGTTAACTGTAGTCATTTAAAAAAATCTATTTTTTAAAAGATTTTATTTATTTATTTCAGAGAGAGAGTGCATGAGTGGAGGGGAGGGACAGAGGGAGAGGACTCCTCATTGAGCAGGGAGGCCAACGTGGAGCTCGATCCCAGCACCCTGAGATAATGTGAGCCAAAGACAGACGCTTAACCGACTGAGCCATCCAGGTGCCCCCCCGCCAAAAAATCTATTTTGATCACTGTACACACATATAGTTTAAACAGTCAAGTAGTTCAAAGTTTATTATGAACAAAATCTAGGCCCAACTCCCCCCAGTTTCCTACAGAGGCAACTTTTTTTTTTTAACATTTTAAACTTTTTTCTTTTAAGTATTTATCTCCCTATTACTAAATACTATGAATATACTTCTCCTTGTTGAGTTTCAGTTTGGGCATTACTGACATTATACGATGGAAGATGAGGTGGTAGCTCTCTTTTACCCTCTCCATTCACTCAATCCAAGCACACTTCTCTCAACTAATTATATCATAATTTTGGTGAGATCAGTATCCAGTGTCTACATTGTCAGAACACTGCTGAGCCATGTAAAATATATTTTCTCACAGCACAACTTTTTTTATGAATAGTGCCCTATTTCATGTTTCACGAATGTCATATTTTTAAAATAAGTCAGGTTTACTGAGGTATAATTAATATGCAGTAAAACTGACATCTTTTAGGCATGCACTCTGAGGAGGTTTGATAAACATATATAGTCATGTAATGACTGTGACAATCAAGATATAGAATATTTCCCTCACTTCAGCAAGTTCCCTTGTGGCCCTTTGTAGTCGTACCCCTCATCCTAATCCCTAGCTCCTGGCAATCACTCATCTGGTTTTGCCTACATAATTTTGCCTTTTCCAGAAAGCCATCTAAATGGAGCATAAAATATGTAAAGCCCTTTTCTTCAGGCTTCTTTCACTCACATAAAATTCTAGAGATAGAGTCATGGTGTTGAATGTTATCAGTGTTGATTTCTTGTTACTACCGAGTAGTATTCCATTGTAGGAATGTACTATAGTTTGTTTATCTGTTCATCAGTTGGTATAATTATGGTTATTTCCAGGTTTTGGTTACTACAAACAAAGTTGCTATTAACATTTGTGAATAAGTCTTTATGGGTTACATGATTTCATTTGTCTTAGATAAATACCCAGGACGGGGATTGCTGAGTCACAGGACAAGTACATATTTCACTTTATATGAAACTGCCAAGCTTTTGTCCAAAGTGGCTGTGCAATTTGCATTGCCAGCAGTGTATGATGACTTTAGTTTTTCCATGTCCTCACCAACACTTGGTATTGTCAGTGTTTTCAATTTTAGCCATTCTACTATATCTTCTTGGTTGCTATTAAAATATTACTGAGGAGAAGGGAGGAAGATGGTGGAGGAGTAGGGGACCCTAGTTTCGTCTGGTCCCTGGAATTCAGCTAGATAGCTATCAAATAATTCTGAACACCTGTTTTCCCCATTGAGAATGATATTTGCTGTGGGGTTTTCACATATGGTTTTTATGATATTGAGCTATGTTCCCCCCATCCCTACACTGAGAGTTTCAATTAAGAAAGGATGCTATACTTTGTCAAATGCTTTTTCTGCATCTATTGAGAGGATCGTATGGTTCTTGTTCTTTCTTTTATTAATGTATTGTATCACATTGATTGATTTGAGGATGTTGAACCAACCTTGCAGCCCAGGGATAAATCCCACTTGGTCGTGGTGAATAATCCTTTTAATGTACTGTTGGATCCACTTGGCTAGTATTTTGGTGAGAAGTTTTGCATCCATGTTCATCAGGAATATTGGTCTGTAATTCTCCTTTTTGATGGGGTCTTTGTCTGCTTTTGGGATCAAGGTAATGCTGGCCTCATAAAATGAGTTTGGAAGTTTTCCTTCCATTTCTATTTTTTGGAACACTTTCAGAAGAATAGGTATTAATTCTTCTTTACATGTTTGGTAGAATTCCCCTGGGAAGCCATCTGGCCCTGGGCTCTTGTTTGTTGGGAGATTTTTGATGACTGCTTCAATTTCCTTGCTGGTTATGGGTCTATTCAGGTTTTCTATTTCTTCCTCTTTCAGTTTTGGTAGTTTATACTTCTCTAGGAATGCATCCATTTCTTTCAGATAGTCTAATTGCTGGCATATAGTTGCTCATAATATGTTCTTATAATTGTTTGTATTTCTTT
>NW_027714391.1:0-327 GCF_054177405.1 Leptonychotes weddellii | reverse complement strand
GTGGCTCAGTTGGTTAAGCGACTGCCTTCGGCTCAGGTCATGATCCTGGAGTCCCGGGATCGAGTCCCGCATCGGGCTCCCTGCTCGGCAGGGAGTCTGCTTCTCCCTCTGACCCTCCTCCCTCTCATGCTCTCTGTCTCTCATTCTCTCTCTCTCAAATAAATAAATAAAATCTTAAAAAAAAAAAAAAAAAGGAAAGTGACTTTATTTCTCTGTGCCTCAGCTCAGTTTCCTCATCTGTAAAATGGGGATAATACATCTTTCCTCATAGGCTGTTTGTCTATGTAAAGTGCATAGGAAATGCCTGGAACAGAATAAGGGCTAAAA
>NW_027714390.1:0-327 GCF_054177405.1 Leptonychotes weddellii | reverse complement strand
AACTGCAGCCTCCCAGATGGAAACCCGGTGCCCCGGGGTCATGCCGGTAAACTGCAATCCCCGGGGTGGAAACCCCAAGTGGAGGAGTCGCGCACCTGCGAACTGGGAGTGGCTGGAGGTTTTAGAAGCACAAAGGGCAGAGACGTGCTCCAACCTGGAGGCAGGACTGGGAGCGCTGCGGAGGGGTGACAACCCAGGACGCTGCAGTTTATAGCGGCACGGACAGAAACAGAGACAGTGTGGCCTGGAGGGCTCACTGAAGAACAGACTGAAGTCTCTCTGCTCTGAGGCAGAGGGTTGGAAATGGTCTCTTCTGCTCTGACTTGC
>NW_027714389.1:0-327 GCF_054177405.1 Leptonychotes weddellii | reverse complement strand
TGTCCTTTGTCAGGACCTGCACTGAGACCTCAGTCCTCCGGAAGTGTTTTGTTTTTTTTTTTAAAGATTTAATTTATTTATTTATTTGAGAGAGAGAGAGCACAAGAGGGGGGAGTGGGAGAGGGAGCAGCAGACTCCCCGCTGAGCAGGGAGCCCGATGCGGGACTCGATTCCGGGACTCCAGGATCATGACCTGAGCCGAAGGCAGTCGCTTAACCAACTGAGCCACCCAGGCGCCCGAAGCTTATTTATTTTTATTTATTTTTAAGATTTTACCTATTTGTCAGAGAGAGAGAGAGCACAAGCAGGGGGAGTGGCAGGCAGAGG
>NW_027714388.1:0-327 GCF_054177405.1 Leptonychotes weddellii | reverse complement strand
GAATCATGGAACACTTCATCTAAAACTAATTATGTAATGTATGGGGATTAACATAATAAAAAAAATAATAATAACCGATACCTAAATTAACACTATATTTCCTAACTTCTCCAGCAAAGCAAGTGACACCATCTTCTTTTCACCCTGGAAATTTTCTCTCACTTGAGTTTTTCAGAGATAGAAGGGAATCCTTCCGAGAATTTCTACAATCACATGTACTCACCAAATCAGGAAGAGTGGATAAAGTAAGATTAGAGTCAGAATTTTTTTTGGAAAGCATAATTCACAAGAAAACTAAAATAATTAAAACAAAATGGTATGGGTTAA
>NW_027714387.1:0-327 GCF_054177405.1 Leptonychotes weddellii | reverse complement strand
GTAATCAAACAGAATTCCCCCTTTATTCTCTATACTTCCTTTTCTTCCCCTTCTTTCCATCATATTGAACTACCATTAACAACTTGTTGTATATCCATCAGAGGTTTTTTTCAGGATAAAAATCTATGTATGTGATATTTGTGCATCTGTAAATTTATTAACATATGCATACATACGCATATGCATATATATATATATATATATACAGTACCCACATTTATTTATGCAATTTATTTTTTCACTGTATATAGCTTTGAACCTCTGTGTTGGGGGGCAGGGGTGTTTGTGTGGTTGTCCTTTTTATGATCTCATTGTTTTTTTTTTTTT
>NW_027714386.1:0-327 GCF_054177405.1 Leptonychotes weddellii | reverse complement strand
CACCTGCAGTTTTCCCCACCTCTAATACTTAAGAGTCCTTCAAATGTACACATAATTGGCTTTTTTATTGGTCAGGACCTGTTTACCACAGAATATTATGTCAATATATTCTTGTCTTATTGGGAAAATAATTAGTTACCAAACAGTGGCAATGAATAGTTGGTTCCTTTTTGCACTGCCTATTTCAGGAGGTATTAAAAAAGGTATTGTCACTAATATGCATTTTATTTTTATTTATTTTTTTATTCTTATGTTAATCCCCATACATTACATCATTAGTTTTAGATGTAGTGTTCCATGATTCATTGTTTGTGCATAACACCCAGT
>NW_027714385.1:0-327 GCF_054177405.1 Leptonychotes weddellii | reverse complement strand
GTACAATATCCACTGTGTGGTTAGCACCCTGGCAAATGTGTGCACAGCTTGCACGGTTCCTGGCCGTCCTAATAAAAGTACTAGATCAGTGGTTGTTGAGGCCAGCAGCAGGCCTCCGATCTGGGGGAGGACAGAGCTGTGCCGGGATTGTAGGCAGGCCTAGGAAAGCAGGGACCTCTCCCTTAGCCTCCTCAGTCTCCCCACTGACCGTCTGCAAGTGGGGACCAACCATTAGGACCCCCTGTTTGGAGGAAAGCTTGGCATACAGATGTCCTTCCTAACCAACGACCTGAGCCGCTGCCGGCCCCTCATCCCGAGAACCGAGGC
>NW_027714384.1:0-327 GCF_054177405.1 Leptonychotes weddellii | reverse complement strand
TAAGGACAGAGTAAAAATAAAAATAGTTTAGTACCACTTTCAGGGTTCTCCTGACTCCGGTTATCCATTTATCCCCGTCTCCCAGGAAAGAAGTACCCGTAGGCTATTTGCACGCTTGTCCAAAGTCATCCCTGAGGCCTGCTCATACATTGCTGGTATGGGTGCAAATTAGTAAAACCTTTACCGAGGACAAATTAGCAATATGAATTAAATGTATAAAATGCCCGTAGTCATAGACCCTGAAATTCCACTTGTGTAAATGTATATTTCAGATAAATTAGTGTGTGCATGAAAATGACATTTTATGTGCAAATTTGTGCATTATAA
>NW_027714383.1:0-327 GCF_054177405.1 Leptonychotes weddellii | reverse complement strand
ACCATTTTTTGAAACTTTCAACTAAAGTTTGACATGAGGCAAGATGTCTTGTAGTTCAGTGTTGCCTATGTGAACTGCAATTTCAAGGAAATTTTAAGGAAAATACACATCAGTAGCAATACATTAACATAGTTCAAACAAGATCTCTTCAGAGGTGGTTGGTTATGGTGGGAGTGAGGGGTATTGGAATCTTCCAGCAAAATCTTAAAGCCAAGATATAATCAAATGTCTTATGCCTGTTTCAGTGACATTCAAATGACATACCCTATGCAGAGGAGTGTGTTTTTCTCAATTAAAGCTCAGCAGTAAAAATCTTTTTATGCTGCA
>NW_027714382.1:0-327 GCF_054177405.1 Leptonychotes weddellii | reverse complement strand
CCTGTAACTTTGCAGAACTTGTTTATTAGCTCAAGTTTTTTTTTTTTTTTGTAGATTCCGTAAAGATTTTCTATATACAAAATCATGTCACCTGCAAATGGAAACAATTCAGTTCTTTTCCAGTCTGAATGCCTTCTATTTATTTTTCTTGCCTAATTGCCCTGGTTAGTTAGAGGTGGCAAGAGAGGACATTCTTGTCTGGTTTCTGACCTTAGGGAAAAGCTGTCAGTCTTTCACTATTAAGTATATTTTTAGTTGTGGGATGGGTTTTTGTAGACACCATTTTTTAGGTTGAGAAAGTTTCCTTCTATTTCTAGTATGTTGAGG
>NW_027714381.1:0-5680 GCF_054177405.1 Leptonychotes weddellii | reverse complement strand
CCATCATTATACTCTCTGTCTCTGTTCGACTATTTTAGATTGCACATATAAGTGAAATAATGTAGTATTTGTCTTTCTGTGTCTGGTCTATTTCATTTAGCATAATGTCCTCCAGGTTCATCTATTCTAGCAACCATCAATGGTTGAATGGGTAAAGAAAATGTAGTATATGGACCTACAGCCACCCAAAGAAGATGGCCATCCCAGCAGTTTCCGGGCTCTCCCAGCAGATGTGTTGCTTTAGTATATCTGTGGTCAGGCTGTTTGCCAAGCACATAAGGCCACCTGTTCAGGTATATGGTATCAAAGGTTTCTATGCATCTAAACAGAATAAACTTTATTTATTCTGCTGCATCTAAACAGAATAAACTGGAACAAATAGAAAAGGAATTGTTGAGAGTAGCACAAATATTGAAGGAACCCAAAATGGCTGGTTCCATTAAGAATCCTTGTGTAAAGCATACAGTGAAAATGAAAAGACTAAATGACATGACAGCAAACGAGACGTTCTCTCCCCTCATGTCCAGCCTGATCAATTTGCTTGCTGAAAATGGTTGCTTGAACAATATACCTGGAGTCATTTCTGCCTTTTCAACCATGGTGATCATACACTGTGGAGAAGTCCCTTGCAAGTAACCACTGCATCTCCTTTAGATGAAGCCATTCTTTCTGAATTAAAAATCAATCTTGAAGAGCTTCCTAAAAGTAAAGGCCAAGTATCGAAATTGGAAGTTAAGATTGATCTGTCAAGCATGGGTGCAATGATTGTCCATATTGGAGAGAAATATGCTGATATATCTGTGAAAACCAAGATGCAGAAGCTGAGCAGGGCTATGTGGGAAATTTTCTGAAGTGTTAATTTTTTGTCAGTGAAAATTTCTAAACTTGGAGCAATGATAAAATGCTTCCTGAACAACAATAAAAAAAGAAAATGTGGTGTATACATACAATGGAATATTATTCAGCCTTACAATGGCAGAATTTCCTTCTTTTTAAAGGCTGAATAATATTCCATTGTACCTATATACCACACTTACTTTGTCCATTTAACTGTTGATGAATATTTAGGTTTGTTTCCAGATCTAGGCTATTGTGCATAATGCTGCAATGAAGATGGGAGTGCAGATATCTCTTTAAGACCCAGATTTCAATTCCTTTGACTATATATCCAAAAGTGAGATTGCTAGATCAAATGATAATTCTATTTTTAATTTTTAAAGGAACCTCCATATTGTTTTCCATAGTGGCTGCACCAACTTACAGTACCACCAAGAGTGCACAAGGGTTTCCTTTTCTCTACATCTTCACCAACACTTCTCCTTTGGTTTTTTGATAATTGTTATCCTAACAGGTGTGAGGTGATAGCTCATTGTGGTTTTTTATTGTTATGTTAATCACCATACATTACATCATAAGTTTTTGATGTAGTGTTCTATGATTCATTGTTTGTGCATAACACCCAGTGCTCCATGCAGAACATGCCCTCTTTAATACCCATCACCAGGCTAACCCATCGGTTGCTGGAGTGGGGGGTGGGGTGAGAGGGATGGGGTGGCTGCGTGATAGACACTGGGGAGGGTATGTGCTATGGTGAGCGCTGTGAATTGTGCAAGGCTCATTGTGGTTTTGATATGCATTTCCCTGATGACTAGTGATGTTGCACACCCTTTTCATATACCTGTTGGCCATTTGTGTGTCTTTTTTGGAGAAATGTGTATTCAGGTCCTTTGCCCATTTTTAAATTGAGTTACTTGTGGGTTTTGTTTTTGTTTTGTTTTGTTTTGCTCTTGAGTTGTAAGAGTGCCGTATATATTTTGGATATTAACCTTTTATAAGATATATGGTCTGAAAATATTTTTTCCCATTGTAGGTTGCCTTTTCATTTTGTTAAGTGTTTCCTTTGCTTTGTAGAAGCTTTTAGTTTGATGTAATCTCATTTGTCTAGTTTTGCTTTTGTTGCCTGGGCTTTTGATGCCATATCCAAGAGATCATTGCCCAGTCCAATATCTAGAAACATTTGTCCTATTCTTTTTTCTAAGAGTTTTATCGTTTCAGGTTTTACATTTAAACCTTTAATTCATTTTGAATTGATTTTTCTATATAATGTGAGATAAAGGTCCAGTTTCATTCTTTTGCATATGGATATCCAATTTTCTCAACACAATTTATTGAATAGACAATATTTTCCCCATTGTGTATTCTTGGCACCCTTGTGTTTTTTTAAGGTTTTATTTATTTGAGAGAGAGAGAGAGTACGTGCAAGCTAGAGGGAGAGGGAGAAGCAGGCTTCCCTCTAATCAGGGGGTCCAATGCTGGGCTCAATCCCAGGACCCTGAAATCATGACCTGAGCTGAAGACAGACACTTAACCAATTGAGCCACCCAGGCACCCCTCTTGGCACCCTTGTTGAAGATCAGTTGACCATATGTTTATGGCCCTATTTTTGGGCTGTCTACTCTGTTCATGGTCTATCTTTCTGCTTTTATGCCAGTACATAGTGTTTTAATTATTGTAGCTTTGTAATGTGGTTTTGCAATCAGAAAGTGTAATACCTCCAGTTTTGTTCTTTCTCAAAAGTGCTTTGACTATTTAAAGTCTTTTGTGGTTTCAAATGAATTTTAGGATTGTTTTTGTATTTCTGTAAAAAATTCCGTTGGGATTTGGATAGAGATTGCCTTGAATCTATAGATCATTTGGGGAAGTATGGACATTTTAACAATATTAATTCTTCTGGTCCAAGAACACAGAATGTCCTTCCATTTATTTGTATCTTTTAACATTTATTTCATTATTGTTTTGCAGTTTTCAGTGCACAAGTATTTCACCTGGTTAAATTTATTCCTAAGCATCTTATTTTTTTGATGCTAATGTAAATGGAATTGTTTTCTTAATTTCTTTTTTGAGTAGGTTGTTGTTAATGTATAGAGATGCAAATGAATTTTGTATGTTGATTTTGTATTCTGAGACTTTACTAAATTTGCTTATTAGTTGTAACTTTTTTGTGTGGCGTCCTTAGGATTTCTACATTTAAGATCTTGCTGTCGGCAAACACAGACAATTTTACTTCTTCCTTTCTAATTTAAATGCTTTTTTTCTTACCTAATTACTCTGACTAGGAAGAAGCCCACAGCTAATATCATATTCAGCAGTGAAAAGCTGAATAGTAAAAAGCCCCAACTGCCTTTAAGAGTTGGAAAATTTTGTAGATAACCTTTATCAAGTTAAGGAAGAGCTCTTCTGTCAGTTTTCTAAGAGTTTTTATCATGAATGGAGTTTTAATTTGTTAAAAGCTTTATCTGTATCTTTTGAAATGAATGTAATTTTTCTTCGTTAGTCTGTTGATTTAGTGAATTACATTGATTGAATTTTGAATCAGGCTTCCATTATTGGGATAAACTCTGCTTTATCATGTTTTTCTTTTATATATTTATATTTTAGGATTTAATTTGTTAATATTTTCTTGGGGATTTAAAAAATATTTTCATAGGGAACATTAGCATGTTTTTAAAAATTTCTTATAATGTCTTTTGTTTCATTTTGGCATCGGGGTAGTGCTGGTCTACTAAAATGAGTTGAGAACTGTTCTATTTTCTCGTAGATATTGTGTTGAGTTGGTATTATTTTTTCCTTAAGTGTTCACTGATATAGAATTGATTTTGCCAGTGAAACCAACTGGGTCTCTTTTTTGGAAAGTCTTGAATTATGAAATCAATTTCTTTAGATGTGTGACTATTCCTATAATGTACTTTATCTGAGTGAATTTTGGTAGTTTCTGTCTTTCAAAGCATAGTTCCATATTATGTAAATTATTTAATTTATGGACACAAAGTTGTTCATAATATTTTATTATCCTTTTAATGTTTATATGGTTTATATTAATTATTCTCTTTCACTCTTAATATTGGTAATTGGTGTCTTTCCCCATATTTTCTTGGTCAGTTTGTGAGAGTTTTGTCAATTTTATTGATTTTCTTTCAAAGAACTAGCCTTGGTTTGATTTTATCCAATTTTTTCAATTTTATTCATTTCTATTCTTTATTATTTTTCTCTTCCTGTTAGCTTTAGATTTTATTTGCTTTTCTTTTTGTAGCTTAGAATAATGATGTAAAACCTTTCTTCATTTTATGTGAAAGAATTAAAGCTAACAGTTCTTCTCTAAGCAGTGTTTTGGTTGTATCCCACAAATTTTGATATATTCTATTTTTATTTTTACTCTGCTCAATGTATTTATTAATTTCCCTTTGACTTCTTGTCTTACCTAAAATTCATTTACAATGTGGTATAATTTCCAAATATTTAGGGGAATTTTTCAGATATCTTTCTATTATTAATTTTCAGGTTTTATTCCCCCATGTTTTCAGGCAGTTCTGTGAGACTGGGGTCACCTGAGAGGCAAACTGGTGAGAAAGAAGGTGGTGAAAAAAAATACCAGGGAATTCCTGCTTATTATTTGGGCAGTGGGAGCCCATTTTAAAATATCTCTGTCCAGAAAGATGAATCTTTTCTCAGGGTTTTATGTGCCTGTGTCATCACTGTCACAGCCATGAAATTCCCCAACTGGCCAGCCTTACTGGTAGGGCTGAGAGAGAAAAGAGAAAGAAGGAAAAGGCTAAAAGAAATGAGTATTTCTCTACACGCTGTCTGGCATGCAGGAGCCTCTTTTCCTGGTTTCATGGCTAGGGGTAATGTCTTGTTTCTGAGAATTTTGGCTTTTGCACCCATGGCACAGTTCTGCCACTTGGGCCTTCCTTCAGTCAAAGCTTGGAGATAAAGAAGGAAAATAAGACCATGAAACTTGCCCTCATTACAGATCATTGTCCAGATTTTGAGTTCAACAGTCTGCTTGCTAATTGTTACTTTTCAGAGTACTTAGGTGGTTGTCTTTTTCTGCCCAGAGATTTTAGTTATTGGTGTGACAGATATGCTGTAGTTGGCTTACTCCATCTTGGTTGAAATGGATGGAGTCTTAGAAGTCTTGTTTTCACTTTTGTAGTGTATTTTCTTCTGAGTAAATGATTCTAGGCTCAAAGTTTGCACTCTGAGAAGTTTCATTGTCAGTTGACTTGCATAGTTTCTATTGAAAAGTGGGCTCTCAGTCTTATTGTTGATATGGTGAAAGTAATATGCCTTTCCTTCTCTGTGATTGCTTTTTTTTTATTAACATATAATGTATTATTTGTTTCAGGGGTACAGGTCTGTGATTCATCAGTCTTACACAATTCACAGTGCTCACCATAAAACATACCCTCCTCAATGTCCATCACCCAGCAACCCCAACCCTCCCAACCCCTCCACTCCAGCAACCCTCAGTTTGTTTCCTGAGATTAAGAGTTTCTTATGGTTTGTCTCCCTCTCTGGTTTCATCTTGTTTCATTTTTCCCTCCTTTCCCCTATGATCCTCTGTCTTGTTTCTCAAATTCCTCATATCAGTGAGATTATATGATACTTGTCTTTCCCTGATTGACTTATTTCACTTAGTATAATACCCTCTAGTTCCATCCACGTCATTGCAAATGGCAAGATTTCATTTTTTGATGGTTGCATAATATTCCATTGTGTATATATACCACATCTTCTTTATCCATTCATCTGTTGATGGACATCTAGGCTCTTTCCATAGTTTGGCTATTGTGGACATTGCTGCTATAAACATTGGGGTGCATGTGCCCCTTCAGATCAC
>NW_027714380.1:0-327 GCF_054177405.1 Leptonychotes weddellii | reverse complement strand
AGCCCCGCCCACGCCCGCGGCCGCACAGAGGCGCGTACGTACAGTCCACACACCGCGCTTCAGCAGGTGCTGCTTCAGGGACGCCTCCAGCTGCGACACCGCCCGGCGCAGGTCCGCCTTCTCCTGCGTCACCGTGCGCAGGGCTCGAGTCAGGGAGTCGTTGTCTTTCAGGAGCACGTCCACCAGCTGGGTCTGCAGCTCTGCTGTCACCTTTTTCTTGACAAGGAGAAAACAGAAATAAAGGTACACAAATTTGTTTGTTAAAACGCATACACATGCGGGGCCCGGGTGGCTCGGTCGGTGATGCGTCTGCCTTCGGCTCAGGTC
>NW_027714379.1:0-327 GCF_054177405.1 Leptonychotes weddellii | reverse complement strand
TTTTTTTTTTAAAGATTTTATTTATTTATTTGAGACAGAGAGAATGAGAGAGAGAGAGCACATGAGAGGGGGGAGGGTCAGAGGGAGAAGCAGACTCCCCGCCGAGCAGGGAGCCCGATGCGGGACTCGATCCAGGGACTCCAGGATCATGACCTGAGCCGAAGGCAGTCGCTTAACCAACTGAGCCACCCAGGCACCCAAAGACTTCCTATAAATTTCTAAGAAACCAGCAAACGACCCAATAGAAAAATAGGTAAAGACATGTACAGATAATTAACAGAAGAGAAAACATGCATCCCAGTAACTGTGTGAAAAGACTGTAAGGTA
>NW_027714378.1:0-327 GCF_054177405.1 Leptonychotes weddellii | reverse complement strand
AAAAATAAAAAAGAGTGGAACATTCTTTTAAGTGCTAAAAGAAAAAAGCATCAGCCCAGAATCTAAATCTTGCAAAAAACATTCTTTGCACATAAAGGCAAAATAAAGACATCTTCAGATAAATAAAATACAAGAATTTGTTGTCAGAAGGCCCACAGGACAATAGTAAAAAAAGTCTTACCAGATTTTTTTTTTTTTTTTAAAGATTATTTATTTATTTATTTGACAGAGAGAGACACAACGAGAGAGGGAACACAAGCAGGGGGAATGGGAGAAGGAGAAGCAGGCTTCCCACAGAGCAGGGAGCCCGATGCGGGGCTCGATCCC
>NW_027714377.1:0-327 GCF_054177405.1 Leptonychotes weddellii | reverse complement strand
AGCGACTGCCTTCCGCTCAGGTCATGATCCTGGAGTCCCTAGATCGAGTACCTGGATCGAGTCCCTGGATCGAGTCCCGCATCGGGCTCCCTGCTCGGCGGGGAGCCTGCTTCTCCCTCTGACCCTCCCCCCTCTCATGTGCTCTCTCTCTCTCATTCTCTGTGTCTCAAATAAATAAATAAAATCTTAAAAAAAAAAAATGTCTTTTAACATTTCCCTAGTGAAGGAGTCTTGGTGGTAAGCAATCTTAGTCTTTGTTTTTCTAGGAGGAAGAGTTTTACTTAGTCTGTGGTTGTGGCTGAGTGTTGTTGTCCTTGGTCCCCCGGA
>NW_027714376.1:0-327 GCF_054177405.1 Leptonychotes weddellii | reverse complement strand
GGAGCATACTCAAGCTCCATCTGATGCCAGAGTCATGGCTCCCAACCAGAGAAGTCCCGCGTGAGGGCCGGGCTCAGGCAGCCCACGGAGTCAGAAGAACTAGGCATTACACCTGCAGAGACCAGCTTCCAGTCTGGCACAGAGCACCTGACAAACACGCTGCTGGAAGTCCATTTGCTGGCATTCAAACTTTAATTAAGGTGCCCAGCACCGTACTTGGGGAAGTAAGACTGGAATTTGATTGTAACAGCAAAAGGTGATGGGGCGCCTGGGTGGCTCAGTCGGTTGGGCGTCCAACTCTTGATTTTGGCTCAGGTCATGATCTTG
>NW_027714375.1:0-327 GCF_054177405.1 Leptonychotes weddellii | reverse complement strand
AAACATCCTCCCGGAAGCCACCATCAGAGGCCGCTTCTCCCAGGCTGTCTGTTCCTGTGCCGGGGGCCCCCACGCCAAACTGCTCTCGGCGTGGCCGTCCCTCACCAGCTCGCTCCAGCCTGAAGCCTGGTGCTGGTCCACACACTCGCTCCGAAGCCATCGCTTGTACCCATCTCCAGGCCACTTGTCACGGAGATCTTTCTCAAATGCAAACCTATGCTGCACATTGGTGCCCAAAGCCGTCTGCAGCTCCCATGAGTCTGAGGCTGAAGATAAAAACTCCGTGTGGGCCACAGCGCCCTGCATGGCGTGGCCCCATCTAGCTCT
>NW_027714374.1:0-327 GCF_054177405.1 Leptonychotes weddellii | reverse complement strand
AAAACTGAGGGCTTTCCCCCTAAGGTCAGGAACATGGCAGGGATGTCCACTATCACCACTGCTATTCAACATAGTATTAGAAGCCCTAGCCACAGCAATCAGACAACAAAAAGAAATAAAAGGCATCTAAATCGGCAAAGAAGAAGTCAAACTCTCACTCTTTGCAGATGATATGATACTTTATGTGGAAAACCCCAAAGACTCCACCCCAAAACTGCTAGAACTCATACAGGAATTCAGTAAAGTGGCAGGATATAAAATCAATGCACAGAAATCAGTGGCATTCCTATACACCAACAACAAGACAGAAGAAAGAGAAATTAAGGA
>NW_027714373.1:0-327 GCF_054177405.1 Leptonychotes weddellii | reverse complement strand
AGATGGACTCTGAAAAACAAACTGAGGGTTCTAGAGGGGAGGGGGGTGGGAGGATGGGTTGGCCTGGTGGTGGGTATTGAGGAGGGCACGTTCTGCATGGAGCACTGGGTGTTGTGCACGAACAATGAATCATGGAACACTTCATCTAGAACTAATGATGTAATGTATGGGGATTAACATAAGAATAAAAAAAAAAATATGAATGGATTTCAGAAACAAAGTTGAGGGAAAGAAGCAAGCCAGAAGAGAAAAACATGCAGTATGGTTGAATTTATATAAAATTCAAAAAGTAAAACTAAACTCTATTTGTTTTGGATGTATATACAA
>NW_027714372.1:0-327 GCF_054177405.1 Leptonychotes weddellii | reverse complement strand
GCTCAGGTCATGATCCTGGAGTGCCGGGATCGAGTCCCGCATCGGGCTCCCTGCTCAGCAGGGAGTCTGCTTCTCCCTCTGACCCTCCCCCCTCTCATGCTCTCTATCTCATTCTCTCTCAAATAAATAAATAAAATCTTTAAAAAAAAAAAATTCAGTTTCATATATTAGACCTTCCCCATATGTCTCTTATACTGTGTTTTTCAACCTTTCATTTGTCTCTGCTTCATTCTAGATATTTTCTTCTGACCTATCCTCCAATTCAGTAGCTAGGTTTCAACAATTTCCAATCAACTTTTATAATTAAGCATTGATTTCTTTTTTTTT
>NW_027714371.1:0-327 GCF_054177405.1 Leptonychotes weddellii | reverse complement strand
ATTCATAGATACTAAGGATTAGGATTTTTAATGATGTATCTTTTGGGGGGAAACAATTCAACCCAAAACAGCCCTATGAGAGAGCTTTAGATTACTCAAAAAACTATTCCAAACAACAACTTGCGATTGATAAGGGATGGGCTGTAGAATCAAGTGTGTTTGGGAAGGCAGTATTGAGGAATGTTTAAGCATGGATTCTGGAATGAGACTGCCTTGGTTTGAAGGCTGGTGGGACTTAAAAAGGTGTGTGACTTTCAACAAAAAGTTGCTTAGCCTTTCAGTTTTTAGATGTCAAATATGCAAAATGAGGATCATTATAGGATCTAT